>NC_081558.1:189332944-189479664 GCF_022355385.1 Mustela nigripes
TGATTTCACTGTATGAGGTTCCTAGATAGTCAAATCCATAAAGACAGAAAGTACAATGTTGGTTGCTGGAGTCTGAGGGAAGGGAAGAATGAGTTGTTAATTAATAGGTACAGAGTTTTGGTTTTGAAAATGGAAAAAATGCCAGAGATGGATGGTTATGATGGTTGCACAACAATCTAAATGTATTTAGCACTAAAAATCACTAAAATGGTAAATTTTATGTTTTGTTAAAATGATTTAATTTTATGGTATGTTTTTCCACAATTGAAAAAAAATGTATGATTTTGCATGTTTTCTTTGGTAAGTAGATTTTTCCACTGCTTATGTATAGAAAATGTTTAAATACTAACAAGTATAAAGATAAAATTTTATACAACTCACCATCTTACCATTCAAGAAATAAACAAGGTTTTCATAGATTTCCATTTTTCTCTGCATATTGTTTTCCAGTTGTGTTTAATATTTATTATTCTGTATCCTGCTTTTTTTCCACATAGTGTTAATGTTATTAAACTTGTAACCACCACTTTATATGGTTTATGCCATATAATATGGATACACCCTATTTATTTAATATTCCCTTATTATTTGACATTTAGGTTATTTCCAGGATTATTCTTTGTTTCCTTTAAGGAACAACACTGACTTGAACATATTTTCTATAAGCCATTGTGCACATTTTTCATTTCTTCATTAGACTCTAAGTGTTTTCTTACATAGATTGACTTACTGACTCAAAGGATGTGAACTTTTTAAGGTTTTTAATATGCATTGCAAAGATCTGAGAAAAACAGGAAAAACTTACACTCTCACTAGCCATGAATAAGAGTTGTCTGCTTCAATAATGCTTTTATATATAGAAAGTTCTCCCAATCCAAATATTTAATATATTACTGAGTTCTCAGTTTTTACTGCTTTATTTGTGGTTTTATTTTTACATTTAACTATAAAAATCAAAATGGGGTTTTCAATTTTACTATGTTTCCTGAAACCTATTCAAGTTTTATTTATTTATAATTCTTCCTCTCCTTACTTTTAAAAACATCAAAGTCTCTTTTAATAGTTCTAACAATATATCAAAAATGATAATGACTAGAATCAATGATTGTGCTTTATGTTGGCTATGCTAAGCATTTTACGTAAATGAACTTGATTATTATCTTTGGATTCTTATTGCCAAGTCCCTGTTACTGTAAATCCTCTTCATTAGATCAACCAGTGGAAGTGGTAGAACTGTGGTTCAAATCCAAATCTGTCTGAATCTAGGGTCCAAAATCTTAACTTTGAGAGACAATACAGAAACATCACCTTATCAAAACCAACTCATTTCTTGTTCTTCAAAAATTTCCACAGAAATTTGAAATAGTCTATTAGCAAAGTTACAAATACTTACAGATGAAAGAGTAACTCAAAAATTGTTTAAAGTGATGAAATCCTCAAAACAAAGGGTCTGTTTGGGCCTCTCTGTTTCCTTCGCAAGTAACATTTCCCCCTAAATTTCCCGCTTACCATGTCTCTTTACTTTCCTCCATTCCCTTCAAGGCCCCTCTGTTTATGAGGAATTTCCTAATATCTTTAGGCCACAGAGAACTATTCTTCCTTTGTAATAGTTATTTTGGGGAACACTCATTTAAAATTTATCCTAAGCTCTTTGAGGGTCTAGTAGGAACCATTGTTCTGTTAGATCAGTGGTAGAAGAAAGATGGTCTGGGGCGCCTGGGTGGCTCAGTGGGTTAAAGCCTCTGCCTACAGCTCAGGTCATGGTCTCAGGGTCCCGGGATGGAGCCCCACATCGGGCTCTCTCAGCAGGGAGCCTGCTTCCTCCTCCTCTCTCTCTGCCTGCCTCTCTGCCTACTTGTGATCTCACTCTCTGTCAAATACGTAAGTAAAATTAAAAAAGAAAGAAAGAAAGATGTTCTATTTTAGAAGGATGACCTTCTCGGCCAACCACCAACATGGGAAAGGATACCCTTGGACCAGAGATGACGAGGGAGTGCTGCTTTTTCTTGGTAATCCAGAATGGCAGAATCAACTGTGACAATAATTGGAAATGCCATCAGGTTATCCTTATCTTCCATTAATTTGTATTTTAAAAATATCTATATTGAGTTTATACATGTTAGAATAAATCTAAAATATTGCTCTGAACTGATAAGCGCTTTCCCTTACTGCATACTTCATGGTCAGAAGCTTTTCTATATGAAAGCAATACACAGGGCTTGGGCTGGGCATTCAATATTTTATTAATATAAATAAAATATAAAAACAAAGTTAGGGGTTCCTGGGTGGCTCAGTGGGTTAAAGACTCTGCCTTCGGCTCAGGTCATGATCCCAGGGCGCTGGGATTGAGCCCCGCAGGAGCCTGCTTCCTCCTCTCTCTCTGCCTGCCTCTCTGCCTTCTTGTCATTTCTGTCAAATAAATAAATAAAATCTTAAAAAAAAAAAAAAACGAAGTTAGAAGATTTAACCTTATGTCCATAGTATTTTTGATTATCAGGTACAGTGCAAGTCAAAAAAGAAACTGAATATTTATTGAATATTTATTAAAAGTTGTGTGAATCACAACATATATTTTAAAATAAAATTGGAATCTTCAGATCCATGTCCACAAAACAAGTGAAATAAATAAAATTATGCAAATACTATAGTAAATAATATTAGAAACTTCATGGGTTTATGGTTCTTCCTCATGTGTCTCATTTTTAATTTTGCCTCTTTTTAAGTAAATGATTCATTGAAGAGACTTAAAAGGCTTTTTCTAAGGATGGGATGAAAAATAATAAAATGTGAAATTTTTTTCAATATGCTTCTGTTTAAGTAACTTAAAGAACTAGTTTTATTAAACTAATACTCTAGGAAGATTGTGCAAGAAAACCATGTCCAATCTACTTCATATACACTTTAATTTCTTGGGTTCTGATAGCTATTTGATGTTATCCCTGATGGGGTTCGAACAATCATTTCGTAAATCAGTGTGACTTCCCCATTTATTTACTCTGTATTCCTTTTACAGTAGAAGATTTTCTCTTGTGGTTGTCTTATTCTTAACTCATTTTCTTTGAATTTAAAAGATGAAAGGTCAGAGACACAAAGTCTGATTATTTTTCCACCTAATGGTTTCTAGAATTAGGTGCAAATTCCAAGGCAACATTCTCATATTTTAATAGCCTTCTTTTGTGGGCCTTTTTTTTTTTTTTTTGGGTCTAATGTGCTTTTATTTTAGTTCAGAATTCTAGACAAAATAAAGATCTCCTGGTTTGATAATTACTTGAGGTAAGATTATTGTGCACATGGGCTATAGAGTAAATTAAATAAGATTGACAGCAGATGTAGTTACGGGCTTTAGAGGTAGCTGTAAAATCTTAGACAATCTATGCTGCTGATTTCTGATCAAAAACTTAGTCAATATTGTTTTAATATATGAAGTTCACTTTATAAAGAAGTATATTCGGTCTGAGGTGGATGGTTTCGCACTTTCATGCTGCTATGGAACCTAACTTACTCTTTGAATAAACTTGCTCTCTTTACATTCAAAAGTTCTGAGCATATAGGGTAGCTCAGTGCAAGAGAAATGACATGAAATTTGGAGAGATGTCTATGGCCAGATCCCGCCCTAACATTCCTGGCAGTGTGGCCTTGGACAAAACTCTTGTCTGGGAATCTGAGAGTCTTCACGGAGAGAAGCAAGATAGCAACTGCATTGTGGGGCTATCGTAAGTATTAGAGGTTGTATTAGATCAAGCTATATGAACATGTCTTTGTAGACTAAAAAGTTCAAATATTGGTTATTTCCTGTGGTTCGACTTAAAGCATGTAAAGGTAATGTCTCAGTTACATGGTATTAACATCATATTGCCAGGAGCTGGACTTACAAAGATAAATGGATATGATGTCATTTTTGGTGGCTTGAGAATCTTATATGCATATTAAGATAACAAAAATGTGCTGTTCACAAGCCGTAGTAAAGCATTTTGGGGTTTTTGTTTCTTTGTTCTTGTTTTAGAGAAAAGATGAAGATTTATGTGGGGGTCTAATTCACAGTGGCACCATGATCTGACAAAGCAAATTCATATCAAGTGTAAAACTGCGGGTGAAAATTACATATGAGGACAAGGATAGTGAGAGGCAAAATAAATAAGTTAATAAAACCAAATATTAAGGGCGCCTGGGTGGCTCAGTGGGTTAAAGCCTCTGCCTTCGGCTCAGGTCATGATCGGGCTGCATCGGGCTCTCTGCTCAGCGGGGAGTCGGCTTCCCTTCCTCTCTCTGTGCCTGCCTCTCTGCCTACTTGTGATCTCTGTCTGTCAAATAAATAAATAAATACACTTTAAAACAAAACAAAACAAAACCAAATATTAATATCGGATATGGATCAAGTTATGTTTCCAATGTAGGAATATGTTGTGCTAAGGTGACATGTCTCTTCAACAGGTTTTCCTTTCCTGTTATGTTTAAGGTAAGGGGTCATTGTCTGTTTTTCAAACTGTGGGTTGTGGGCTGGGGATAGGGGAATGAAGTGGGAGAAACCCATCTAGGACCAGCCTTAGCATTGTATGTATAAGGGGTTCTTATAAGAAATAAGCTGTTAAAAATGTGGAAATTACCGGCCTATATGTTTAGCCCCTTCTAACTCTAAAATCCATTGATTTTTATAACTCTACCCAATATCAACAGTGCTAAATGTCATCCTAGAATGTAATTTGCATAGAGTTGTTTTAATCGTCGGTGGTTATAGGTTAAGTATTTCTTGATCCTTCAGTGACCTTTTAGGAGGCATTCCAAGAAGACAGAGTAAAAATGGAGTGTTCTCTTAAAATATCAAAGGCAAGGAAAAGATAGAATCACTAATACCATGTTACATTTCTGTGCTTCTTATAAATCCCTTACGTGTACACAAAGGCCTTTTCATTACAAACCGGTCACAGTTTTTAGAAGTGACAGCACTAATAACAACCCCTAAATGATATTAATCATGTTAAAAGAAAAGAGATTTTGCTTTAGTAAAACATTAGCTAACTCTTGTTAAATTGATTTTGGCCTCCTTGGTTAATTGATTTTAAACACTATTTCCTTAGAGCTTTTATGATGAGCTGCACTGGGGGGAAATGACAAGGTTTCTCCTGAAATGCTGGCTAGAAATATGTTTTTTTTTTTCTCTTAAATGAGTACTTTCTTTTTTAGAAGGCTTTTGTAAGCTGAACTTTTAGCGGGTAGGAAGAATACCATTTTGAAAGCAAATATCTAAAGTTCATTAGAATTCCTTTGTGAGTATAATCTATGATTTGCGATAATATAAATGTGACAAAGTTAACAATAAAAACATAATTAATAGAGTGAAAGATCCATTATTCAGCAAAAGGAAGACACAGGAACACAAATGTTGAATAAGGTTCTGCTGATTCATTTAAGTGAGTGCACTCTTTCTCTCTCTCTTTAATGGCCAGCATCAATCCACAACTCCTTCTCTTGTCTGTGATAATAGAACAAAACTTAGGTGGTCTTTTGACCACCCCCAGGCTCCAGCTGGCCTGATTGTTCCTTCCTTAACAAAACCAGGTCTTTTTCTAATCCAGCACCTCGCATTTTTATTGAGCTGGTGACTCCACGGTTTAAGTAAAAATGGAAGAGTCTGATAGTAAGAACTTCCAACACCGCCATGTCATGTTCTAGGGGTTTCACACCTTAGAAAGTGAGTGTGAAAACTGCTGGGATCTGTGTCACAGGGCAGCCCCATTTGGAGTCACACACTTGTGTGCAGTTCACCTTGTGAGTAGCTCTGGCCATTCCCTATTTAAGCACAGCTGTAGCTGGGGAAAGAATGAACACTCCCCCTCACCCCTGCCCCCCATTGCTATTGTGAGCTTAATCAGAGTTTCACCCTTTTCTTCCAGTGGACAAATTACCTAAGTTGCTTGGGAAAGAAGAATGTCAAATAAAAAAGAAATCCATTAGGTGTTTGGGTAGGGAATCTTGAATAAGAGACAAGGCCAGTTTAGCAACCCTTAAAAAACTTTTTAATGCTTTAGTGTCTGTCGCACCAAATGTTTATGCTCTCTCAGATTCAGGCTCAAAAATAAGGAAAATGAGATTTCACACAATGGTAATCATCTTAAAAGTATTTGGGCAGATGTCCCTGCAAAAAAGTAACCATAGAGAAACTAATGTTTATCAAAATACTAAATTCGAGTAACTTATATTCCAGAATGTTCTAGGTTAGTGGAAATGCATAAAAATTTTCCAATTTTAGAGACACTGTTCCTAACTATGTTTGGTTAATCCCCATAGCCTTTCATATCAGAGGATAAGAAAATAATTGAGGCATCTGTGCTAATTAAAATTTTTTTTATTTTTAGGATCTTAGAAAAAGCTGTATTTACTAAGGATACAGAGATACTACCTTACCCCAAAAGAAAGGAAACATCAATATGCTTTAGCTAGTCTGTTTCTCCCTACCCATTTCATATTTTCCACTTACGTCTACACCCTTAAATGCATGGAGATTGAGATGCACTATTTCTTGATGCATTTAAGTACTATACCATATTTATTGAAAAAATATGCATATGAGTGGACCCATGAAACTCAAACTTGTTGTTCTATGGTCAACTGTATTATTTTAATCAATGTCTAGAATTTATATTTAAATACATGATTTATAACATAATTTCACATCAAAGTTATATTTGCTTTCTAGACCACATTCTTCTTTGTATCCCACTATAAGAGCCATGCCTTTGCAATTATAAGCCCAAGTCAATGGGAAAATATAATTTAGTTAATAGAAATTACCTCTATGGCTAATCTTTCAGAAACACATCTATCTTATAAATTAAGGTGTACCTATAATCTAATTTATTTTGTCATTATTTTTCTACTTTCCTTTAAAAATATTTCAATTCTTATTAGATTAGTGATGTGATGCCTAGTGATTGCAAATTGTATTATGACACTAATATTGGCTAATGCTTAAAGATAAAAGGATTTTTATAGAAATTTCTATTTCTTTTTCATAAATGACTAGTCCTCCAGTCAACTGTATTTTCTAATTCTTATTTAACATCTGAGATAAAAATAGAAACACTTCTTAAAAAAAAAAATATGGTGCTGTTAAAGAAACTGAAATGAGGTAGTGAAAAGGTATTAGAAACAGAAATCTGCAAATGCAAAGGTTCAATTAATAAAAATCTGCCCATGTAAAGAGAAATATAACTGAACTGGATTTAGGAAGATTCCATGGGAAGTAATCACAGTGGCTGACCATCAGGAGAACTTGAGTTAATTGAAATAAAGATTACCAGGCCAACTCAAGGGCATCTTAATTCAGTATTTCTGGGCCTTAGCCTGAGAATCTATATTTTAAAAGTTTTATCATGGAATTCTGATACTCAGACAAATCACTGACTTTTGAGTTTCCGTAAGACCAATTTTAACAATAAAAGCTTCTCATCCAGTGGTTATCTTATCTTTCTAATCTACCCACATAACTAAAACTTATATTATCAGGTGACTTTTCAGTTTCCAACAAGGCATACATACTGTTTCCAGGAGACTAAATTCACAAATGTTATTCGAATTTGTTGGATAGTGTCACAGTATCATGGAACATTTGTTGTATATTGACATAAACTTCCCCAAGTTCATAAGGAAGTTTCACCATGTCTGGAAATGGAAAGCCAACAAAAGAGTAAGTTCCCAAAGACAAAATTGCAAATCTTGCAATTGTTTGGTATCTCTCTGCTCTGAAGTCCTTAACATGGACAATGACTAATTCTAAGATATACAGTGGTGATCAAGGTATACCGAAAACCAGCATAAAATGTGCATACTCCTGAAGTATCAAATTTATTTATTTTTTTATATTATAATAGACACGAATATATTATGAACTAAAACTAAAACATTTTCCATATTCATATGTTTCTCATACATACGTGTGTGTGTGTATCTTACATATTTGTGCTTAGAGAGGGAGAATAATACAGTTCAAAGAAATTATGAGCTTACATAAAATTGCTTTAAGTTAGGTGCTCATCTCTCTCTCTCTCTTTTTTTTTTTTGAAATAACATACCTAAATGATAAATTAATCCATTATTTTTAAAAATCTAGGTGAAAAATCTTTTGAATGAATTTTTCAAATAAGGGACCTAGCAGAAAACAGATGGCATACTCTGGCTAGTATTTTGAGGATACTTTAATAAAGGGATTATTTACTAAAGTTTATGCAAGGTTTAAAGAAAATTGCCCTGGGGCTAGTCACAAAGAAGGAGCTATTACCACCTCTAGTCCTAAGAAGGATAGCTATATGTAGATGTTCCTCCGACAGGACTGTGGCCTTTTGTAGAGGGCTGAAGAGGTCCAGCCAACTTGGGTCATTAAGTCTGAAAAGGAAAAATTGGAAAAAATTCCCAAGTTCATCCTCTCTCTTTATACTATCACTTGCAAATGCCTACCACTGGCTAAACTCATGTAGAAACCAAGCTGTTGATGTCTGAATGGATTAGTCTCCCAGGGCATCGAACAGGATGAAGGGTAGAGAAGCAAGCAAGAAAATACCCAACCCAGGGAACAGATCATTTTGATGCTACTAACGTGTATACCTATTTTGATCGGCATGTACAGATAACCTTTCATTCATCTGACAAATATTTACCAAGTACCTATAGTGGGCAAGGCTCTATGCTAGGCACGAAAGACCTTATAGTGAAGCAAACACACAATGTTTTTCCATTCATAGGTCTTTCTCTATATAAGGAGCTAAAGACAGAAAGAAACTTTTAAGTGTGATGGGTTTTATGAAGTATAATGCAGAGGGATGGGGTATGACATTCAGTGGTGTTTTAGTTAATAGTTCAAGGGCAGCAAGAATGGCAAGCAGCCAGCCTTAGGATAGCCTGAGGAAGGACCTCTCGGGAAGAAGAAAGGGCAAGAGGAAAGGTCCTGAGACTGGAGCAGGTTTAGTGTGTATACAGAAGAAAACAAAGGGCCAAGAAAATGGTGGACTCTGATGGGAGCTGAGGCAGGAGTGGCAAGATACGGCCTGCTTATGTGGGGAATTGTGGATTATTATGAAAAGTGTTTCTTTCATTATAAGAATAGATGTCTTTGGAGAGTTCTCAGTAGGAGAATTATGATTTTAGTTTAGGTTTGTTTTTTTTTTAAGATTTTATTTATTTATTTGACAGACAGAGATCACAAGTAGGCAGAGAGGCAGGCAGGGGGTAGGGAGGGAAGCAGGCTCCCTGCTGAGCATGGAGCCTGATGCGGGGCTCGATCCCAAGACCCTGACATCATGACCTGAGCTAAAGGCAGAGTCTTTAACCCCCTGAGCCACCCAGGCGCCCCTGATTTTAGTTTTTTAAAAGATTGCTCTGGCTATTCATCCTTCAAGAGAAGCAGAAAGCAGGTTACAGAACTATTGCAATAGTCCAGGCTAAAGATTTTGGTGGAACGGACTGGTGGTAGGTAAAGCAAGTGAGGAGATTCAGATTCAGGCTGTGGGCTGAAGGCCGTTCCTACATGTGTAGTTTAATTTTATTGAAATCAAACAACTAATACGACTTCTGAATGGTAAAACTCTCTCACCTCCTGTTTCTGAAATCAACCAAAGTCCATGAAAATGACATAAAATTAAACGTAATAACTGATCCTTTAAGTCAGCTTTCTGATTATGCTTTCATAGTCTTTCAATTAAATTAATAGAATTCTGAATTTATACCAATTAAACTTAAAAGCTGAATATATCTGTAAGCCAAGATCTAACTTAGTTATAAAGGTGATTTTTTTCATTAGTAATTCTTTGGTAAAGAAGTATAACTTTAGAATAACCCTCTCCAAGGGCACCTGGGTGGCTCAGTGGGTTAAAGCCTTTGCCTTCAGCTCAGATCATGATTTCAGGGTCCTGGGATGGAGCCCTGCATCGGGCTCTCTGCTCAGCGGGGAGCCTGCTTCCCCCTCTCTCTCTCCCTGCCTCTCTGCCTACTTGTGATCTCTGTCTGTCAAATAAATAAATTTTTTTAAAAAATCTTTAGAATAACCCTTTCAAAAATGATTTTATCCTTTGGAGTTCTCTAACCAAACAACGTAAAAATCTGTGAAGACCAGTAGCGACCAAATGTCATTTCCATCATATTTCACTTAAACATTGTTCATGAAATAACTCTTTAACTATAATTCTTGTGCAGTGAATAATTTAGAATTACCAGGAACATAAACAACATTGGATTGGAATTTCACTTTTTTTTTAATTGTTTAAAAATTGGGTTTGAGTCATTATTAAAAAAAAAATTTACCTTGACTTTTAAATAAGTTAGCCTGTAATTTACTCAAAGGAAAAAAAAATCAACTCAGACCCTCAATGAATTTTTCTCAGTATTTAAATGAGTTATTGGTAGGGTGAGGACAAGTATTCATAAACTCTTAATTCTTAGTCCACAATTTAACATTAATGGTGATAGCAATAGTAACCATTATAGTGTTTATCATGATTCAGTCTTTGTGCTAAGTCCTTTAAACGGGTTACATGGCTTAATTCCATTTTTTGAAGTAAGCATTAATTTATTCCCATTGGACAGATGAGGAAGCTGAGCACACAGACATAATGCTTCCACACCCCTACTGCTCATTTTATTATAATGCATTTATCCTCGCTTTTCAGTGGCTAACATTGTCAGGATAGGAAAATAGTAAATGAACAATTGTTTACACATCTACTCAGCAAATATTTTTTGAGCTTTTACTTCATGTCATACATAATTTCAGGCACTAGTGATGAAGTAGTGAACAAAATGAGAAAAGTAAGTGTCAACTTATGTGAAGCTTCCCCATTTAGGCCTTTATATTTTCTGTTTAGTTATTATTGTGCTTTCGTTCTGGATGATGTTAAGCAAATCTGAAGCAAGCCTCTGAGATTCATATCTCAACAGATTTTTCCAATTCTATACCTCTAGCCTAGATCTAAGAGACCTAAAAATAAAAGAACAAGTGTTTTTTCATAAGTGATGAGCAACTTTCTCTGGTTTATGTTGTTTAAGCTATTCTTTTGTCGTTAGTTTCCAGAGTAGGCTTTCTATGCTCAGAAATCATGGGAAGGGGATTTATCTGGTTTATTAATTACTATAATGTCAGTACCTAGAGATGTTCTTAGCTCATCTTCGGTAATAACTGCTAACAGTTTTTTTCTAGACACCCTCTGTGTTTTCTGCATATGTGACTCACCAGCTTATCAGATACGAAGTGGCTAAAGTTATAATCAAATGTTATAAAGTTTATGTGGTTCAATCAATAGAATCATCATTCTCCCAATTGCAATAGAAAGAAGTTTGTAATTAGAATTGACATATAATTCTCCCTCACCTCATGTAACAATTAGGTTATGACCTAATTAGTCAACAACTACGTACATTTTACCACTTTTACCTATGATTCCTTGAGAATTTACATCAGTTACACACATACATGTAACAATGAGAATAATCATACAGATGTTATAAAGGATTTCACTCAGAAAGAAAATCAATTACTATATATGGATACTGTTCTCGAATAAAAAGATATTGCTCTCCCTCTTTCCTATATTTGTGGTCTCAGTTTTTGTTTTTGTTTTTGTAACACCAGTTGTACCAAGACTATGTTTCATTTAATTTGGATTTGGGGTTTGTTTTAGATTACATATTCTAAACATTAGATTTAGATTAGTTTTAGATTACACATTCTACACATTATAGCAAGCCAAACTTTCCCACTATTTTTATTTTTGGAAAAAAAATCATAAAGTGATATTCTTAAAACACAATGATGCTAATAATTTTGATACAGTGTACTTGCAGCACCAGGAACTTGAACTTAATTTTGCTAATAGTTTCCAGATGAGAGAAAATGAACTATGAAAAAAATTTTTAGAAATCTGTAATTTTAGCATAAACCATATATTCTGATAATAATATATATCAGACTGGATTAAATGCAGTGTTCAAATTCATTTAAAATAAAAATGTTTTGCATAATTTCTTAGTAAAATGTTAGCATTCAAACGTAAATTAGCAAAGCCATTTTGGAGAGTAACTTTAGAACTGATTAAAATTGTTTAAAAAATGTATTTACTTGGACCCAGCAGTTTTCCTCTGAGGGATATAGAAATATATCTCACATATATGCTTGAAGATGTACATACAAAAATGCTGCAGGATTTTTTTGCAATAAAGAAAATTAGATCCAACTTAAAATCCAGAGGTATAGAAATGGGTTAAGTTATGATAAATTTAGAGCATGGAATACTCTGCAGCTACTTAAAATGCAACAGATTTATATATTAGCATGAAAATATTTTGAAGGGTCTTTTAAAATATCAACTTTCAGGGGCGCCTGGGTGGCTCAGTGGGTTAAGCCGCTGCCTTCGGCTCGGGTCATGATCTCGGGGTCCTGGGATCGAGTCCCACGTCGTGCTCTCTGCTCAGCAGGGAGCCTGCTTCCCTCTCTCTCTATTCCTGCCTCTCTGTCTACTTGTGATCTCTGTCTATCAAATAAATAAATAAAATCTTTTAAAAAAATAAAAAAATAAAAAATAAAAAATCAACTTTCAGCATATTATCTTTAGTAAAATCCCAATTTGTTTAATAAAATAAGTTGTGTTTCTGTATGTGTAAGTACATGCAGAGGACACAGACAAAAAGGAGAGCTATCAAAATACGGACAGATGCACAGTCTCTGAGAAATGTAGTTGGAATGATGGATGATATGAAGATAGATGATCAGAATTTTAACATCTTATACAATGAAAATTTGGTGGGGAAAAAGAAAACTATAATGAAATTAAAATAAACACTGACATGTATTGATTTTTTTAATGAATTCATAATCATCACCTGAATTTAATAAATTCATGGGTGATAACTTATATAAAATATTGAGTTATAAAAATCACATATTTTAGCAAAGAATTTGCATCGGAGTAGATTTCCTCATCCCAGCTTTTCGAGGACAGTAGCCCCTCTCATTTGCCTTTCACCTCCCACAGGTTTTTACCCAAGGTCAACTGTAGTTTGGAAGTAGATGATTCTCCCTCTGACATTGTCAGGGTGAGTATAGTACAAAAAGATATTTTAAGAGAAGAGAGAGACCACATTCACGTAACGCTTATTATAATATGTTATAATTGTTCTATTTTATTGTTATTGTTGTTAATCTCCTGCTATGCCTAGTTGATATATAGATGTATATATAGGAAAAAAGCAGTATGAATAGGTTTTGGTACTATCCATGCTTTCGGGCATCCCCCGGGGGTCTTGGAACATATCCCCTGCAGATAAGAGGGGGCTACTGCATCCCCTGAAAGAAAACTATCCCTACTTCCATCAACATGGTGCTTCAAGTCACTGACTATAAATTCTGTCGCCCCATAAAAGCCTTACATGTTGACTAAAGAAAGTATTGTTTCTATTTTTGGATCTTGAATTAATTCTTATTACCTTGCTTGGGACTATTGCTTTGAAGTTTCAATAGATTAAGGTACAAATTCCCTTTGACCCTTTACTTAATCTCCATATATTCTTTTCATTGTTCCTAAGCAAGCTGTACTATCTTTTTTGATCTGTTTCTTAACTAAAGGAGATCTTACAACAATTATTAACTACACTTCTTATTATATTTATTAAAATCTACCTTTTGATTTTTAGAATCTTCTTTCATATTAGTTTTATGATTTTACTTTAAAACTCTATACCTCCTTTAGTTTTTATTATCTTATGTCTAAGATTTAAACCTCCAAAGTAGCTTCTTTATATTTCATTTTTTTTCCTCACTATAGAGCAATGGTAATAAATATTTTAAGAGTGCTTTATCATTTATAAGGTACATTCTTAGACATTGTCATGGGATAAAACTACTAGTCCTATCAAATAGTATTCTTAAAAACAAAAACAAAACAAAGCAAAACAAACAAAAAAACCATCGCCACCACAACAAAAAACACAATAAAACACTAATTTTGAGGGAAATCAAGAGACTTGTGTACAATTTACAAAAAGAAAACTAAGACTCAGATTCAGATAAATCATTACACATGAACTTGATTATAGTCAATAAGTAGCAAATTGGGATTATTTTAATCTAAATCACTTTCTCCATTTTTAAAAAAGATCTATTGATTTATTTTAGAGACGCGGTGAGGGAGGGAGGAAGAGAGAGAATTTCAGGAAGAATCCCCCAGGGGTGGAGTCTGGCTTAGGGCTCCATCTCTGCACCCTGGTCTCATGATCCGAGCTGAAATCAAGAGTCAGACACTGACTGAGCCACCCAGATGCCCCTCTTCATTTCTTTTTTTCCCCATCACACTGTGTGACCTTTTTTTCTTCCTGAGTTCCTCTTGTTGTCACTTTCACAGGTATTTTTCTAAAATAACTTTAAAAAAGTCTTACATACTGTCGCAGTTCTCCTACTTTCTTCATCTTTCCTTTAGTTCTCCTCAAACTTGGATTCCTGTCACAACTTTTCAGTGAGATTTTAAGATTACACAGGCTTCGGGGTGCCTGGGTGGCTCAGTGGGTTAAGCGTCTGCCTTCTGCTCAGGTCATGATCTCAGGGTCCTGGGATCGAGCCCCGCATCAGCCTCTCTACTCAGCAGGGAGCCTGCTTCCCTCCCTGCCCCTGCCCTTCTCTCTGCCTACTTGTGATCTCTGTCTGTCAAATAAATAAATAAGATCTTTAAAAGATAAATTGCACAGCCTTCTTGAACCTATACCTTGAACCACATACACACACAGGCACATATATTCTGCAATTCATTTTCCATCATTATTTGGCCATTGTGTACATCACTGGTGTCCCTCTTTGATTTCTGTATTTCTCTCAGTTCCATACATAGTCCTTATTGGATAATACTCGAATTTTAAAGGTATAGTGAATCCTTGACCATCATAACAGAACAAGCTATTGTGTCCAGCAATCCTGTCCTCTCTACAGGAACTTGAACTTTCTCTTCTTAAGATTGTTTTCCTATGAGCCATATCTTATGACGAGTTGTTTTTGTAGCAAAGGGAAGACATCTGAACAATCTCATTTTTAATCACACCTTAATTCTCATAATCTCCTTTGTGGTATTTAAGTAGTATCCATGCCTCCTTTGTATCTAAAAAGAGCTTCCTTATATATTTACGTGAGGGGCCAGGATGACTGATTATGCAAATTAGCCTTCCTAGTTTATCTTCTTTAGGGTGGTAGCCATCTTTTTGTGATGACCTTTTTCTTTTTCTTTTTTATTTACTTATTTTTTAAAAAATATTTTATTTATTTATTTGACACACAGAGAGAGAAATCACAAGTAGGCAGAGAGGCAGGTAGAGAGAGAGGGGGAAGCAGGCTCCCTGCTAAGCAGAGAGCCCGAGGTGGGACTCAATCCCAGGACTCTGAGATCACGACCTGAGCCGAAGGCAGAGGCTTAACCCACTGAGGCACCCAGGTACCCGACCTTTTTCTTTTTAAACTGACATGCTCTCTTAGCACTGCTGGACCCAACTGTCTATACCCACTGTTGAAACTACGATGTGATATGGTGCCTGACATTTAACAAATGCTTTTCTGAAACCATGAGCAAGTTTCAATGGTGTAGGTTACGTTCTGCTATTACTACTTCCAAAATAAGCTTCCTTGTGGTTTATATCCTTAGAGGTCATGAGTAGAGATTTTATCTGTTTTCTTAATTACTATAACTTTAGTGGCTAGAAATATTCCTGGCTCATCTTTGGTTGTAACCGTTAACAGAGTTCTCAGGTTGCTCATGTTTGGGTGACTATGGAAGTGACTGTTCTCGCCTTTTATATGGTTAAAGATTAACTAATAGTGAAAAGAACCTGACAAAAGTTTACAAGCAAATATATTTATAATCCAAGTAAAGCTATTCTGATTTTCTTACATAATATATAGTAGAAGGTCAGCACTAAATTAATTTTCAAGAAAAAGCACTTAATCTAATAACTGACTCATTAAAAAATTAAAATTTGAGTTGTTTGAAAGACAAAAAGAATATTTGCAAATATTCGAATTTTGATGTAAACAACGTTCCAACTAGAAGAGAAAGGCTTCTTTCCTTTTTGGGTATAATCTTCTTTAAGAATCAGAGGGTATGACAGCCATGGAAAGCACATTCACATTCTTGGTCAAAATTCCTCAGAATCATATATACAAACCATAAATAATCTACTATCATGATAAAATCAACAACATCAGATGACTAATCCATCAGTTGCTAGCCTCACCTCCTTTTAGCCTTCTGCTGTCATTGATGTCCTCCTTCTTTTGTTTCCTTAACCCTATAAAGTACATTTTTTTATTAGTCCTCAGAGAGGATACATATCCATACACATGCTTTCAGCAAAGCTCTTTTCTTTTCCACCTAGCTTATCGACATTGTCAAAATGTAAAATCTATTTGAACAACAAATAAAATTAATCAGTACTGAATGTTATCTGCCTTTACAGCAGGTAAAGTTTTTTTATTATTATTATTATTGTGTTATGTTAGTCACCATACAGGACATCATTACTTTTTGATGTAGTGGTCCATGATTCATTGTTTGCGTATAACACCCGGTGCCCCATGCAATACGTGTCCTCCTTAACACCCATCACAGGGCTAACCCATCCTCTCACCCCCTCCCCTCTGAAACCCTCAGTTTGCTTCTCTGGAATCCACAGTCTCTTTAAGGATTTATTTATTCATGAGAGAGAGAGAAAGCATGGATGAAGGGAGGAGCAGAAGGAGAGAGCGACAAGCAGACTCCTCACTGAAAAGGGAGCCTGATGTGTGGCTCCATCCCAGGACCCTGAGATCATCACCTGGGCCGAAACGAAGAGTCAGACCCTCAACTGACTGAGCCACCCAGGTTCCCCAGCATAAACCCATTTTACTTTTAAAATATATCAATTAACAAATATAAGGAATTTATGCCAACAAACAGTACACTACTCTCAAGGGAGTGTGTCAAATCTGTCCCAGAATCTATGCTTAGTGCTCTCACTAGAAATGTAAAGAAGACATGGGCTCTGTCTTTAAGAAGCTCCTGGAGAGGTTGGAAGCAAGTTCTGTTGTGAAATACTTAAAAGGCAGTCAGACACCAAAGAAGGGCAGTTGGGGGGTGCTTCCCAGTGGGGATACCATTTGAATGGAGCAAGGTTTGACAAGATCTGGGCCATAGAAAGGAACTTGCTGTTAATGGGAACAACCTATGCAAAAGGCATGATATTTGAGGGAAATATTGCCCCTGAAATGTACAAGATGAGGATTGCAGGGTAAGAGGGCTGGAAAAGCTACTAAGGTAGGTAAAATCTATAAAAAGCAAAGTTTATGTCATCACCATGATATACATTAGACAATCCATCTGCAAAATATCCAAAGAAACAAATACCAGCATCAAAACATTTTACCGAAGGCAAAAAGTCTATAAATGGGGCTCTCTACTGACTTTTGCCACCGTTCTCTCAATAATCAGTCTGGTCCCAAAAGAGTGAATGAGAACTTTGATGATAAGCAGCTTTCAGCTGAATTCAGACATTTGGTTTAGATTGGTTCCTTGGATAAGTTAGAAATACCATAGACATTGTATAGCTCCAGGCTAGTGACTGACCTAACCAGGGTTCCTATTTTCAGAGGGAGTAAAATGTGGAAGTAAGTATACCTTCAATTACAGTCTCTCCTACTTTCAATCCCAAACTATTACTCAACTAGATGTCAGCAAGGAACAAAGAACAAAAAGCTGAAACCATTGTTGCCTATAGATTTTCTTTATATCCTTTTCTTTATTTTATATCACTGGCTGAATTACAAGCCACAAAGCTTGTTCCTATATTTAAGAAGCCAAGCCAAAGAGCTATGAAGATTTTATTAATGTCAGTTGCCGTTAATTCCCAAGGTTTCTGAAAAGTTTAACATGACAACAATATAATCCTGTTAGTGAGGCACATTTTTAAAGTGGCCAGAGTTTATTACATAGGAATATACATATTCAAAGTTAATTATCTTTGACTCAGGTAAGAATTTACATTTTACAAAGCTTTTTTAAAAGCTGAGTTGTCAACTGAAATACAGTTAAAGAAGTGAACATGAATTTGTACGTGAAAATTCATTTTTAAGTGTGGCTATATATTCTGGGAGGCTGCCAAGTTCATAATGAATGACTAAGGGGACCAACTAATTAGACAAATTCTAGGCTAAGAGAGAAAAGAGTTTCGCAATGTCCCCAGGGAAGATCCTCTAGATCTGACTAAAGAATCCCCATCTCCAGAATGCGTGCTCTGAAGTTAATCTAATGGGGTAAAGAAATGGCTTGAAAAAGAACAAAGAGTGGTGGTAATTAATAATTGTTCTGTTGTTGTTGAGCATTTAGTATTTGCAACATAGGTTTCTAACTGTTTAACAAGTTCTAGCTCATCTATTCTCACAGCACTATGAGTTACGTAACATCATTAAAGTGTTCCTCCGAAAGAAATTTCTTATTTTATTGCCCCTCTGGATTATTCCTGGATATGGACGTCTCTTGGTCCCATGTTTCCCCAGCTGTAGAGACAGCAATTATCACAGGATGTGCTGATTGTTATTTCGTAGAGGAAATCGCTTCTAAGCCAAGTAAGGAACTATAGAGGTGCTACGGAGCAAAGAACATTTTTTGGCATCTACCATATTCACAGGTTCATAGAGAAAGATATTAGGCGCTCTCTACGTGGAGATGAAAAGTAGAGAGTAATATAGTTATACTCAAGAGGGAGGTTGCGTTCTCCTTTGACTTTTCTTTGTGCTTACACAATACAAGATCCATAGGGGATGTTTCCATTCATCTCTCTTAATTGCAGTGTATTTCAGGACACAAAGGCATTTGTCAGAATGCCTTGATCTTGTCATTAAACATAAATATTTGAGTAGGTATTTCCCCTCCTCCATTTTTTTTTTTTCTTAAAGTAAGCTCTCTGCCCAACATGGGGCTTGAACTCCCAACCCCTAGATCAAGAGTTGCATGCTCCAATGACTGAGTCAGCCAGGTGCCCCTACCTCCCCCTCTAAGAGTTATTCTGGACATGTACTAAGTAAATATTATTGTACTATTTCCCTGGGTTTCATGGGTGTGCCAGATCAAAAAGAAAAACATTAAAAGGTAACATAAACCGCAACTAAACTAATAATTATCTATGAGTTGCACTTAGAGACCGAGACAAAAAGATATCACTGAAGATTAAAATCCAAATTGAAGTCCTTTGCCAGTGTTTAGACAAGACTCAAAACTTCAAACTGAAATGAAGTCTTATATTTATGTTAGGTCTTCTTAGAAACTAAAGATGTCCTCTTTCAACATACTATTATAAACAGAATCATGACTATCTTATTATTCTAGTATTAATGGGCTTTTGAATATTTTTAGCTACGTTAATAAAGCATTAATTCTGGAATTTCAATAATTATTTGTGATTATAAAATAGATGATCCAGAATATGACAAATATTTTAATACAAAATAATGCATTATCAATATAATTCACATATTTTTTAAAAAGATTTCATTTATTTATTTGACAGAGAGAGAGAGTGCCCACAAGCAGGGGGGGTGGAAGAGGGAGAAGCATGCTCCCCGCTGAGCAGGGAGCCCAATGAGGGACTCGACTCCAGGACCCTGAGATCATGACCTGATCTACCTGACCTACCTTGGTGAAGGTAGATGCTTCACCAAGTGAGCCGCCCAGGTGCCCCTAATTCACATCTTTAAATAGAGCCCTAGTCCTTAAGATTTGGATTTTGGAACGATAGAAGTGTTAGGATAAGATGTTCAAAGAAAGAAATGTTTTATTTGATATGTAAATTAATGCCTGTACTAATTACATTAATAAATTCAGATTTAGTTTGTCAAGTCCCATAATATGTAATATAAAGGTCATTCCAAGAGCAGAAAGTGATAATCTAAGGACATATAAAATAAAGCATTAATTTGAACAGTAAGAAACTTAGAACCTCTAATGTCAGTGTGGTTGAGAAATAAAGTTCATTTTAAGAAAATAAATTCATGCATAATAATTAGTAATACAGGATTCATATGTATTTCTGCAGATATATTTACTATACTCTCCTCAATGACATAATATATTTGAAATGCTGTCATTCGTTTATAAAATTCTCACAGATGTTTAGTTTTGTGTGAGACATTATGCTAGAATGAAGTAGATGGAAAGAACACACAAAGAAGACAGGATTGCTAACAGTGAGTAGGAAGCAGGAAGATGGTCACACACGTGTGTACACCAAACCAATTAAGCACCAGTGTTTTGGGAGCAAAAAGACAGCAGTAATTTTATAGTTTGATAACTGTTAGCTCATTCAGGACTAGAAATATGCTCATAATGACATTACTATTTGAGTTTGACCCCTGTTACCAGGGACCCCTTTGCCCACGCATGAAGAATCTTGGCGCCAGTAGCCAGTTTGATACTCTGGTGGAGAAGAATCATAAATTTGACACAGGATGGGGTTTATCATGTCCTTATGAAATTCAGAAGTTATACGTTTCAGCATTTAGAAGACCTCGAAAATCCCCTTTGAAAATCCCCTCTCAAAACCCCCTTTGCTTGGTTTGCCAGTGGTATCCATCACTGACCATGTCTGGAAAGATCTCCTGATCTTAGAATATGAATCGTGTTTATACTGTGGTTAGAGATATTTCCATTGTGATGCTCACAATTCTTTTTAATATTTATGGAATGGTGCTTCAATCTGTTGCAAATTCAGAGCATATGTTCACCAGTGACAAGAAACAGAAGAATACCATACATTTTATGAACTGTTAATAAGTCCGTAAACTGATTGTTTTGTAGCCAAAACTCTGCTACTACTGGCATTAGCTGACATTCCAATTTTGATTCTGCTTGAAAATGAATCTGTTCTAAAGTAATAGCTCTGTTCTTGCCCTACTTTTGCTCAAAGTAGTATCAGATTTCATTTATGGAATGGAATTTTAGGAAGAAAAAGAAGTGGGGCCGCACTGTTGCTTCTTTGTTCTTGGGTGAAACCAGCATTCTCTGTTTTAGATTTTGTGCTTATTCTAGAAAGTTAGCAGGCACACAGTGTCTATTGGGTAAACTTGTCAAACTTCATCCTGGCTTTCGAATCTATGGTGCTGAAATGGATAGATTAACACTGATAGCATGTCAAGTCAGGTCTTGGAAAGTACCTCTGTATCCAAAGCCACTCATTATTCATAAATTACAAATGTATATAACAAATGAGATAGTATCTGCAAATGTACACTGAATCTAAAAAGCATGTCCATTTGAGTGATATTTATTTTAACATCATTATTTTAATATCACGCTTTGGTAAACTGTTTTGCAGTTTTCATCCCCCATTCCACTTCTCTACATTCAAGATAACTTTCTCAGCAGATCAGTGCGATCGTTAACAAATGTCTGTCAGTTATCGACCATATTCAAAGTTCTGTTTTAATAACTGTACATATAAAAATTTGTAAGACATGATCCCTATCCTCAAGCTCTTTTTTTTTCTTATCACCTAGAGTTCATGTTTATATTTGGGCTCATTCTTGGTTCTGTACATGCTATGAGACTACAAAGGTATAAGGACTTATAGTTCCCACTGTAGTCATATACAGAGTATTTTTGCTGCCCGAAAAAGCCTTTGTGCCAGCCTAGTCATCCCTCCATTCCCTCAAACACCTGCCTGGGGGAATTTTAAAATATCTAAAGAGGCCAATCATAGAGGGAAAAGTAGCTAAGAATATTAGCAATCTATAAATAAGTTTCTTTTCTTTTTTTAAAAAGATTTTATTTATTTGACAGAGAGAGAGAGAGAGAACAACTAGGCAGAACAGCAGGCAGAGGGAGAAGGAGAAGCAGGCACTCCGTGAGCAGACAGTCCGATGTGGGACCCGATCCCAGAACCCTGGAATCATGACCTGAGCTGAAGGCAGAGGCTTAACCAACTGAGTCACCCAGGTACCCCCCTATAAATAAGTTTCTAATGAGTGTTTGCAAACATAAATACTGAAAGGTTTCAGAAGAAGGAATGACCACTCTGGCTTGAAATGACCAGCAAAGGCATAGCTTAAGTGAAACGTAACAGGAGAGGCAGGACCTTGAATAAATACAGACATAGAGGAAAACATGTTCAGACTGGAACACCAACAAAGCATGGGGGTGGGGGAGTGGACTCTGGAGATAGGGTGTGTATAGGGTGGGTCTTTGGCATTTAATATTTGCTCTTTTAATAATTCTTATTGGGCCCAAAGAACTTTAGTGACCTAGCAGGAACATGTCATATATTTGACAGTGAGACAATAGTTGAGAAAGTCCATCCATATCTGACTGTAGTTCATGCGTGAAATAACTCTTTCTCAGTGGCCTATTTTTATGGGAGGGTTCTTATAGATTGGGGGTAGTATTTTTAGCCAAAATCAAGGATGGATACTTTTCCTTCTCTCTCTCTCTGTCTCTCTCAGTGGACATTAATAAGGCCACCTTGTCTCAGGTAGATGCATAACCTAGAGGAAGAATAAGATAAGTCTGGACATGTTGGGAGTTAATGTAGAGTATAGATTGCCAGAAATCTGCCAGGCATTCTATTTTGAGCCTACTCTGTTTTGTGCTAGTCCAGCAGAGGATACAAAAGAGTGAAATTTATCTGTAACTTCAAGTTTAACAATACATAAAGGAAAATAGTGTATGACACAGAACACACAGGGATATGTGTTTTGATAATGAATTAGAAAGCACATCCTCAAAATGCTGAAGGTCAGGACTGAAGCGAGGCCTGGATTAGGAGCCTTCACACTGGCAGAACGCGTCTAACTCTTCAAAAATGTATTTCATACAAGTCTCAGGGGCTCCTCATGTATGTTATCAGTCTTGACACACATTTCTTGCTAAAATGTGGGTCTTTTCTGTTTTTAGTCAAGAACTGGAATTCCTGTAATTATTACTAGAGGGAATACCATTAACTAGAATATAGTTTCTCCAGGGAATAAAACAGGAATGACATTTCTAAACTAATGTGATGTTATTTTAACGAGGAGTCATTTGACAAAAGCATTTGGCTCTGCTGAGTTGTAAAGACAGAGGTTTAAAAAGAAAGTGTAAATAACAGTGGACACAGTTTTCATTTTAAGCTAAAGGACACTGTTATCTGGAGTAAGGGTTTTCTAGGTGCCCCCAGTCATCTCCAAGAGGGTTACTGACTTTATTAGTGATAACCTCAAGTGTACACTTAGACTCACACGTGATCAGATGGAGAGCCCTAACCTCCCCCATAGGTGATAGTGCCAATCTCAAGTTTGAGCAGAGACTGGAACTACATTTCACAACAAATGAATAGGTGCTTGGGATCATCGCTCATTTTGCAGTTAAAAACCTTTTCTGTTCCATTAGTAGATGATTATAAACGTACCCCATATGCAACATTATCACTCGGAGCCGTACTATGAAGAGCAAAACACAGAAAACCTTGTGGATGTGGACTAATTTGGAGGGAGGCCAGTACCAACTTTAACACAGTGTCATTGATTTTGAACATAAATATTAATTTGAGCTAAAAGCTAATTAAATACTTATAAGTTGAAATCTTGCTGGGACTGCTTCAATAAATAGAATACGTTTATTAAGGTCATTTGAAAACTTTTATTAAGCAAATAAAAATGTTTCCTATAATCAGGCTTACACCCTCAATATTCTTGGCAAATTTTTCTGCAGCGTGTGAGAAGGTGCACTTAATTCAAACCTTCTAGAGAATTGCCAGTATGTTGGCTTCATTAATCACCAAACTCCCCCAGGCGTGAAAATTAGTCATAGGCTCGTTGCGCGCTCGCTAGAGAATATCAACATGTGAAGGGTTCTTAATGCTCAGTGTCTAACTTTTTCCCTAAAAGGAAAAACGATTTATTTAAAATAACTATGTTACGAATCTCAGTTTCCATACCTATGAATTGTGATTAATATTTGTCCTACTGATTACTGTGAGGATGACATATATATTATTTTTTGTCACACAAGGATCAAATGTGTGTGTAAGTTTCCTTTTGAAACTCTGTGAAGTACCAGATGTAAGCTAAGCATTGTTCATATGGTCTGAGACTGCATTCTTTGAATTTACATTTTCAGTCATCCAGATTTCTTGAAAATACCCTTAATTTCTCTTGCTCTCCCTCTCATCCTGGGTTAATGTCACACAATGCAGCTGAGTCCTTCTGTTTCCTACTTTCTTTCTTTCCCTTCCTCCTTCCCTTTCTTCCTACTTTCATTCTTGCACAGGGCCATTCAGAATGTGGCCAAATATATCTTCTGGAGCCTCCTTTAAAGATTGTTGTAAATACGGGGCACCTGGGTGGCTCATTGGTTTGAGCCTCTGCCTTCAGCTCAGGTCATGATCTCAAGGTCCTGGGATGGAGCCCCACATCAGGCTCTCTGCTCAGCAGGGAGCCTGCTTCCTCCTCTCTCTGCCTGCCTCTCTGCCTACTTGTGATCTCTCTCTGTCAAATAAATAAATAAAATCTTAAAAAAAAAAAAAGATTGTTGTAAATAGTTATCATATTAATTACTTATTGTGCTCATTTATTTACATCTAATGTAAATATAAACATTGACCTTAAGGTCAAAATATTCCTAATTATAAATTAATGAAAACTCTACCTATCTGGGAAAGATTTGACAATAGCATTTTCAAATTTAAAATATGGGACTTATTAATTAAAATAAGGTTTTGTCAAATGAGGTTATGTTTTTATTACATTGCTCACTGTAATACTTTTTTTAGTTTTTGATGAAATGTAGAAATTTTTAGTATATTTTTGTAGTTTATGGAATGGTGAGGACAAAATATTAACATGGGCTTCTCTAGGAAAATAGGATATAATTTCATAAGAGTGCAATCTCTCTAAGGGCAGGTGTCAAGCTACCTAGATCTTAACAGCATATCTACAAATCCTTGCACACTATCTGGCCCCTAGTATGTCCTCAATAAAGATGGACTGAAAGACAGAATAAAAGATTTCTTACTAGCTATCTTGATTCCATCATTAATCAGGCTTCAGATTAGAATTTCAGGAGAAGTAATAAGACTTTTTTTTATTATTATACAGTTATAATTCTGTTTGCTCACTACAATCATGTTCCAGTCAATTATTGATAATTAGGAAAGAAAAGGATGATGAATAAAAGTTTCCAAGTTACACAACACATTTAAAAGGTTTATAGTTTTTATTTGGGAACTCAAAAAATTGCCTTTCCTTAGAAACAACCTTATAAATAGATTCCCAGGTCACAAGACAAATTCCTATTTAATCATTAATGTAGCTAAATTATATTACTATTGGAACAAGTCTAAATTCAAAGTTCTAATGGTTGATGGTCATACAGCACAGAGAGAAAAAAAAGACCTTTTCCTTCTTTTCTTATTACAGAGTTGTCCAATGCTAATATTTCAAAATATTTATAGATTGTCTATTGAGTTCATTTGCCAGGTTTTTTGTTTTTTTTAAACTTTCTCCTACTTCAGGGCCTCCCAAAGTCTCAGGAACCCCTACCCATCAAAGTGTGGCAAGTAACTTACCTTTCTTTCCTCTTCCTGTTTAAATAGAGCAATTAGGGTGGAAACATGCTAATTAAACCAATTCACACTGAAGCATGAATGACTGAAAGCCTTTTAACAAGATTCAAGAGAGATATTTGCATTTGTTTTTTTTTTTTTTAAAGTAGGTCATTAAACCAACTAAACTTTAGTTGAAAGGATTTCAAGCACTATTTCAAAGTAATGTTAAAAAAAAAAGAAATAGTCGATATAAATGAAGACTTTGGGGAGCAGTTAGCTAGAACAAATATAGGTTTATTTTTAATGATTTGTATGCAATTTTTAGGATCATTTTCTCTAAGATAGCTTTGAATTTCACAAATTCTTTATTCCTCCATTTTTCAAGACAGAGTCACTAAAAGTTGCAAGTTGTAAATTTATCTAATTTTATAATTTTTAAGAAATAATACTTCTCACTAACATGATATCAGTAGCTCTTATTATAGAGTAGATAGAACAAAAATAGTTGAATAGAAGATTAGCTATGAAGTCAGAAGTGTTGAAATCAAGGAATGCTTTGATTTTTCTCAAAACATTTTTTTTCTAGTCAAAATAACGTTTGAGTTCTTATTTTTTAGAATGATCACAGTAGAAAGTAAGTCTCCTTAAAAACACAAAACTAGACCTATGCCCTCTCAAGTTTTTTGGGACTCAGTACTACTCCTGGCTTGGGGAGGAAGATTCCTATTCAGCGGCAGAGACATCAGTCCTTGTGTACCGGAACAAACCAACAAATTCCCTTATTTTTAGGGAAGACTTAATGTTATGCCAAGATTTCAAATAAGTTTCTCTCACGAAATATTGGTCCAACTACATTGTTTTTTTCTTCTTACCGTGTGTCTCAGAATGTGTGAGCTTCAGTAACCCACAGCTCTTTCCATGAGGGTGGGGCTAAGTCCTCCTAGAGGCATGTCAGCAATGGTAATGTGTATCTGTCGCTTAGGGAGCAGAGCTTTCAATGTGTTTACGATTTTTTTTTTTCCTAAAGTTAAAATTAAAATGCATATTTACTATTATATGGATATAGATAGTTTCTCCAGACTGACTGATAAGGTATCCAAGAGTCTGTGGAGACAATGACCTAGGAGTGAAAACACATTATTGCCATGCCTCTACTATATTATATGCCCCTTATCTCCCTTACTTTTAGCATAGGATGAATAATCCTGCGGGAGGGTAAGTCTATTTCTAATAATGTATTTTGCTTATGCTACAGGATAGTAAGTAATTTTGGGGAGGACAAGAAGGTCTGTGTTCTGGATGGCATAAATTTCACATTCATAATAAAAACACACATCAGCATGGGAGACCTGGAAGTTCTATTTGGTCATGGAAATTTATAAGGGGCAACCCCTTGGAATTTATATAGTTTTCCATATGTACAGCAGAGTGAATATCTGATTAAAAGCTTTTCAAATAACCCTCCTTTTGAGGATATATATCCTCCAAGCTGGGGTCAATAGCCTTACTGGAATGAAAAACACGAATTCAGAGCTTTTTGAACTCTGCCATACTCTATTTTCTCTAATAGTTAAAGCCTTTCTACTCCCACTAACGATCTATTCACTTGGTTTCTTATTGCAAATCAATAAGTGTCAAGATATTCACGCTGTGCATATTAATACACTAAAAGCATTGTATGTTAATCTAACATTTGGGGTTTTAACTATATTTCCTAGGGTAAAGAATTTTTTTTTTCTCTTCTTTGGATTGCCAATTTATTATCTCTTCAAAATCCCCGAAACTCAATAAATAAATACTATGACAAAAACAAAACAAAACAAAACAGCAATGTGGAACCATAATTTATACAGCTCCCTTGAACAAACACAGAGATTCTAGCTGATGGTGGTTGAGAAAATATGAGCTACATTTCATTGTAATTGTTATTGATGACTTCAAACTGCATAGAGAAAGTGAAAACTAGAAAACAATGTATATTGTGAGATGATATTGCACTTAGATTAATTACTTATATGACTTAGAATGTTGCAATACAGCATATTGCAATGGTTTGATTTAATACAGCAATGGTTTGATTTAACTCTTAACCATCATTTCCCATCGTGGTGGTGGGGGGGACAAGTTTCACTGGCTTTTATTTGGCAATGTTAATAATATTGAATTATACATTGTATAAAAAATTACCAACTTAGGTCGAGCAGGTGTTATTTTAACTTTAACATGTTGATTTCCCAAATTGTTATGTCCATGAAAAACTTGAAACATGAAACAACTTCATTATTTCATAAGTTCTGTGTTTCTACCATTAATGATTTTGTGTAAGCCGTGTATTCTTGTGTCCGTATGTCCTCACTAGAAATTCATGGGCGGGAAAGCTACCTGGTTCAGCTGAAGAAAGCAAGTTTTTGGGGCGCCTGGGTGGCTCAGTGGGTTAAAGCCTCTGCCTTCGGCTCAGGTCCGCGATCTCAGGACCCTGAGACCCTGAGATCTAGCCCAGCAGAGAGCCCCTCATCGGCTCTTTGCTCAGCGGCGAGCCTACTTCCTCCGTTCTCTGCTTGCCTCTCTGCATACTTGTCATCTCTGTCAAATAAATAAATTTAAAAAAAAGAAAGAAAGAAAGCAAACCTTCTGGCTAAGGCTATCAGAAGAGTAATTTTAAGAGAGGTGAAGGAACTAGATCAAGATTAATTTTTTAAAGGTGGTAATAGGTTTAAACCTTCCTATTCCATTTTTACATTGTATCTTTTATTTTTTAGAAGATTTTATTTATTTATTTGAAAGAGAGAGAGAGTGAGTGAGAGCATGAGCAGGGGAAGGGCAAAAGGAGAGGGAGAAGCAGGCTCCCCACTGAGCAGAGAGAGTCCATCCCAGGACCCTGGGATCTTGACCTGAGCCAAAGGTAGACGCTTAACTGACTCAGCCACTCAGGTGCCTCTGTATTTTATTTTTTAAATAAATAGGGGAAGAGTGAGGGAAATTGAAACAGAAAATGTCTTTCAGTAAGACTCATTAAAGTAAGTTACTGGGGTTGGGAAGGAAAACAATAGTTTTACCATTCTGAGATCTATTGGATCTCACAAAATAAAAAAAAAATGTATAAATTGAAACCATTCATTAGTTTAAATCCATAGTTTTAATGCTAATGATAGGATTCAGGAAGAAGAAAGATGAATAATAAATCTGTTAGATATAAAAGAAGCACAAGCATTTCCTTGTTTACATGTGCCCACATGCCTGTGTATGTGTACACAAAGCACACACATATACCATGTAAGAAAATTTTATTTCATCTCTCATTGTAACTACTTGAAATGTTTTGTCCCAAACATCCTGCCATATTTCTCTCCACACTCTTGTATCAGTGTTCCAACACTAAAGCCTATGTCTTACTGAGATACCAGGATTGCAGCAAGGTGAAAAGTCAGAGCATATAGGAGGAAATATTCTCAAAACAAGGACTAATTTAAAAATTTAAATTAAATATTGTTTCAATAGCACAATACTCTATTTTTCTATTATCTTTTTTCAAATATTATCCTACGAAAAAGTGGTATGTTTATAACACACTTATCAACCCAAATGTTGCTTAAAATACAGGCCAACTTTAAAACAAAATCATTCCCAAACTCTTTACTCTCACAATAGTGGGTAACAGAAATTGTGTTTTTTAGTCTTATCGAGTTATATGTTGCTTATACTCACTAGACCATCACTGAGTGCTTAAGAGTGGGATCAGCCTTCACAGACAGACTCAAAAGGTTATTATATTTATTATAATTTTTCATCGGCCAGTTTACCTAATTTTTCTGTGCCTCAGTTTCCCAATTCATAAAATGGGTATAATAGTATCTCTTGTAAAGTTCTTTACTCTTTTCAAGAGTTTTATTTATTTATTTTTCTGGCAGAGAGAGAGTGAGAGAGGGAATACAAGCAGGGGAAGTGGGAGAGGGAGAAGTAGGCTTCCCACTGAGCAGGGAGCCCGATGTGGGACTCAATCCCAGGATCCTGGGACCATGACCTGAGCCCAAGGCAGAGGCTTAATGACTGAGCCACCCAGGTGTCCCTCTTGTAAAGTTCTTTAAATCCGACAAGTTGGTATAAGTCCTCCATAAATATTATCTATTATTATCTACTCCATGCAACTTGTTTTCCTATTTTAGCAATTTCACATTAAGTGATTTTCCTCTTTGAAATTATTAAACCACCAGTTCTTCCATTGGTGAGTGAAAATGAGGATGAAAAGTGTCGATATTTAGCACTTAAGAATCACGTTAATCAGGACTTTAAGGAGGTAATAAATATGAAGAAACAGGATTAACATCTCTTCTACAAATCCTGAATAATGACATGATATTTTACTCTATATACGTTAATTTTCTAAATAGCGCAGTGGGGAAATTTGAAGCTTCTCGTTGACGTGGGTCTCTAAATGGGTAGCATCAGGACAGGGAGGACTGGGGATAACCACTTCTTTCCTAGATTCCTTCTACGGAAATGTGGGTGGGGCTATCTCTATCCACTTATCTCAGAGCACAAACTGCGGTTCAGAGAGGAAGTTGTTTTTAGGCTTTGTTGTCCGAACAAAGAATCAGAGGCGTGCAAGTCTCAGGTCTACGTGACAAAGACAATTGCTCCGCTGGGAAAAACAGGGTATTGGAAGTAAAGGCTACACCAGCAGAGTGAAACAGAAAATAAAGAAATTTAACAAGATAACTCTAAGGAAAAAAAGGAAGGAAGGAAGGAAGGAAGGAAGGAAGGAAGGAAAAGGGGGGGGGGGAGAAGAAAAGAGTATTATCTTCTAGATTTCTGACCCTGACCATGGCCCAAACTCCCACAACACAACTTAGGTAAATTATTGATAGAGTTCTCTGGAAAGAGCTTTTTAGCCTGACTTACTCACATAATTGACTCAATTCTCAATTTACTACTTCACTTCGGTGGTGAGGATGTGGCCAAAGAGGACTTTTGGCCACAGTCCATGCCCCTGCTGACCTCTTCCTAATCAGGTTAACCGCAGATGGAAATACTTGATTTAAACTATAGTTTTATTTGGTCCTTGGTGAAACCGGGAAACAAATTTATAGCTCTACCTTTAGATTTGGTATGAAGGAGTACTTCGTAGGATTATTTCAAAAATCCAATTTTCTACCAGGAAATAAGGTGAGCAATGCTGTAATGACCATATCAGTAAATACGTTGCATAACATTTGAGTTTGTCTTACAATTACCTTCCAACCAAATAAAGTATCGCTTATATACATGCATTTTTGATGCAAAAAAGTAGGATTTTCAAAAATAAAAGCATATATGCTGACAAAGATCTTTATAGATTATTTTAATACTGCTTTGTTTTTAAATCTTCATCTTGTATATGTGCCAGAGTTAAAACCTTTAAATAGTTAATAAATACACTTAATTGATTAGATGTTTGCATGCAAAAAAAAAATTTTTTTGTGAACTAAATGAAACGAATATTTGGGGTAACTTTAGACTATTTCCAAGGGGATACCTGTTTATGCACAGATTAATTTGGTAATCAGCATTGATATAAAGAACATATAAGAACTGTGATACCATTGGGGGGTGGGATGTAGAAAAAAGAAATTTAGAATTATTGATTTGAACATAGAATATAACTGGGTTTTTAAGGCAGTAGAAGATCGGGGTGCCCGGGAGCTCAGTTGGTTAAGCATCCGCCCTCAGCTCAAGTGAGGGTGGCATCCAGCCCTGCATGGGGCTCTGTGACTGGCCTGGGTCAAACCTCCCCTGCTGCCCCTTCCCCCCGACTTGTGTGTGCACACACGAGTTCTCTCTCCCTAAAAAAAAAGAAAGATCAAGCTAAGTTTTCAAAAGTGCACGAATTCTTAATGGCATAAATTCGCTTGCGGCGTCCCAGTAAAATATGTTAATACATAGTTTTTGCTTTATGTTTTGTGCCTATTCCCGAAAGACAAATAGGAGCAAGTAAATACTGTTTGAAGGCAAGGAATTCAGCTATAAACCCTGAGGAAGATTTTAGTCAAAGGGAAGCCACACCTAGACTATAGCATTCAGAAAGAAAATAACATCATGGCCTCGGCTTTCCCCTCCTCTACATGCCCCATGGTGGTGGGGAGCTTAAACAAAATGAAATAAACATAAAGCAAATAGGTCTGTAAATGCATGTTCTTTGTAAATGGTCAAGATCTCTGGAGGGCAGTGTATTAAATTGCAGATATTATCTAGCTAAACCCCAAATCATAAAAGCATGAAATTAGTAATTGACTCAATTTGCCTCATTTATTAGTAGCTCAGACCTCTGCTTGAATTAATATTGCCCAATGGAATTTCAAGTAGTGGTGACACGGCGTATCATGACAGAGATTAGCGGCTGCTTCTATTACTGTACTTCCAATGTCCCATGTCCTCCAATTAGGTTAGCTCTAATCTAACGTGTATGCTTTTGGCATTTTTATTGTCAATAAGACGAGACATCAGTTTTTTTTATAATTGCATTCTCATTTTAGGCAGTGTGGGATTCATCCTGCCTTAATTTGGCATGTTCTTTTCAGTTGCTTGTTGTATCTTGCTTCAGATAGGAGTTTCCTTGTTGGTTTCAACAATATGTATATCAATTAAAGATGGAGGTTAATTATCTATACATGCCTAATAGAAGAACTGATAATAACACCCTGAGTTATGCAAATAGCATAACCATGCAATTATATACATTTTAACGCTGTATTTTTCTAGGTGATGATTAAAATGTACATACATGTTCATATTGATTTTATAATGTGATTGTTAAAAGCATCTCCTTTTTAAAGAATTGCTAATATTCTTTTGTTATCTCAGTAATAACCAAAAAAGTATTTTTTTAATCTATGAGAATGAAGAAAATCAATTTATAGGAGAATATTTGTACTTTTCTAGTCGTTATGGCAATGGGTTACAGAAAAGTAAGACACTGTTTTCTGTTTTTTAAATAACTAAAAATACATTTTGGGAAGAAATCATTCTTTATAGAACCCACATAAACCTACGTACCAGAACTTCGCCATAAATCTGACCTGTGTCTTGAAAACAGTAATATAAATCTTGCAAGCCGTGGCAACCCCTCAGAATTTTAATCTATACGAAACAACCCTGAAGATAGACACTCTACGTTTTGTAACTTGGATTTCTACAAATTTTATCTTTGGCCAATGAGTACTATATAGCAAATTATTTAAATAGGTACTTTGGGGGGTGGGGAGAGGAATAAAAAAATAGTTCCTTTGACTTCCCATTACTTGAAACCATTTGTTAAAGAGGATATCAGACATCTTTGCCATGGTGGTGGTATAGGAAACCAGTGCCAAAATATCTATAAAATATCATAACGGAATCTGCTTCCAAATGCATAATCATGAAGTCATTGTTTTTTTGTAGTCAGTGTGGAATAAAAGAGCACCTTCAAAAATGAAGATTAAAAAAGTCCTGCCCAAAAATTGTATTAAGAGAAGGGGGATAAGTGTTACAAATGTCCTTGTAAGATATTTCCAACAGAATTAATGGCCCCATAGAGTTAATGGCCCTAGGAGCACAGGCACTTCCAGTCCAGTTGATCATTAATCCTCTGGAAATACTGGCATTGGATGTTATTTTTGAAACTATATATAGCCAAGATTTCCACTCTGATCCTTCGTTGTGGCTTGAGTTATATCCCACCTGTTAAGTCAAAGTTGACTATGCAATGGAAAAATCTCTGAAGGACATTAGCTATTACTAGCAATAATGATCAAATTGATTATGTCCCCCCTCCACAGAAATGAACGACTCCAACTTCTGTGCAAATAGAGATTATCTTCATTTTACAGTTTTCCTAGCTAATGTTTTCCTGAAACAGATATTTAAAACTCATTTAGTAATAAATATATCCATTTTAAATGATCTCCAATGTTAAATACTGTTCAGATTAATTATAACTATTAATTAAAAGTCTAAAATTGGAAATGCTGAGCCCAGTAAATTCAGTGTACTAAGATTTATGCAAGAGGCTGAACTTGAACAAAAGAGGGAAGAAATAAAAGAAGTAGAAAGGTATGTTTCAACATAAATAAAGACTACTCACATCAATCTTATTAATAATTATATTATTCAGCTCACATTAATTTTATATTTATTAATAATTCTGAATGCATTGGACTGGTTTGAAGAGAAATTATACATATATGTATTATTATGGCAGGAAATGTTTTTAACCTATATACATGTATGTATGTGTAAAATTGGACAAATTAAAAATGAAAGGATACAAGTAGTTATGTTAGATAAATTGTGTATTAAATTATACTAGTATAAAATAGTTTTCCTAATTCTAGGTCTTTTTTTCCCTTTTTCTACTTCATTACCCCACTCCCTCAATTTTCTTTTTTATTCCTCCTATATCACCCTGATCCTAATCCAATCTATTCTATGTGAATCAGAATTTATCCTTCTTTTCATATTAGATGAATATCATTTTTGCTGTTTGGTGTAACCTTCCCACAACCTTTTCATGTGTTTCTTTTAACCTTTTCCCAGCAGAATGGTTAACTTAAAGCAAAAAGGTCCGAACCCTTTCTGGATTTCAGTAAAGGCTTCTATCTTCCCTGGAGCCAAGCTACACTCATGAGACTAATAGAATATGGATATCGTATGGTTGAGCCCTTGGAAAACGGTAGGCTTAGGACAGGCTATGGATCTGATTTTGCTTCATTTATATTTTTTCAAACCTCTTTTAAAAACCTCTGTTTTTAAATGGTTTGATCTGTCATATTGCATCTTAGAAGAAGGCTGAGCTCTAATAAGTAGGGAGCCAAAATAGCTGGTCTGAATTTCCTTTTAGTAGTTCAAATTAAGAGAAAGGAATGTAAAGAAGAGAGAGGCAGGATGGTAAGGCTAAAGAAAAAGTTTTGGAATCTTATAACCTGAATATAATTCCCTGTTCTACCAGTTACTTATGATCTTGGTCAGTTACACTTGTAGGAATTTGGTTTCCTCACTAAAAAAAAAAAAAAAAAAAAAAAAAAAAAAAAAAAGACATGTTATTATCTAGACAGAGTAACTAAATATGATCATGAAGATGAAGTCATATTCTGTATCGTCTACTACATATTAGGTTCTCAATAAGTGTATATTTGAAATATTTGAATAAGATCTGGGCAAACCTATTTATTTAAACAATCAGTGTTCTTCTTCAGGTACATCAGATATTCCTTCACACATAAGATCAGACTCTAATATTTGGTGGAAAAAAGGGATCAAAGCAATTAATATGGATATTATCAATTGAGTTCATGGATGAATTTTATTAATATGTATAATTTATCCTTTGCATTTACTTTATACTTTCATTGGTTTAGGTAAATGTATTCACTACATTATATGTTGTCTACAAAATGAAGCGTATACCTCTCAAATCCTTGAGAAAATTTGAAAATTGTTGACTTAGTGATTCTTATCCTTTCTTCTAAATATTGAATAGGTATGTTTCATAATTAAATACTGAATTGAGATAAAAGCAATGCTAAATTCTCTTTAATACTTAGCAATTATTGAAACTGGATATTTTGTTGCTTGGGTATGACTTTTAATTCAAATAAATAAGAAGATTTCTAATGGGCATTGATTTTTAGATATTCTCCTAATGGACCATTGTGAAATGGAAAAATGTATATAGAGAGATTCATTCACTGATACTTCCAATATGAAACATCACTTTCAATATAATTTCTAATATATTTCAATGTTGCATGGAACAATTATATCTAAAATTATATCTGCAATTATTCACATGCAATTAGAAACTAACAGGTATAAATCAACAAGATATATCCCTCCCTCAAAGTTTGTTTCACAATAGATCTTCCTGTAATAAAAGTATACTTTAGCAAAAATTCATAAGTTTATCTTAAAATTCATATGAAAAGTCGAGGGACCTAGAATGGCTAAAAAATTCTTGATAGAAAAGAACAAAGTTGAAGGACTCATGCTTACCAATTGTAAAACTTACTACAAAGCTTCACTAATTAATGTAAATCAGAATCCTGATGAGATACCGCTCCACACCTACTAGGACAGCGAAAATAACAAGTGTTGTTGAGGATGTGAGGAAATAGGAATCCTCATGCACTATTGATAGAAATGTGAAATGGTACAATCACTCCGGAAAAACAGACTGGCAGTTCCTCACAAGATTAAACATCCAGATGCCATTGGACCCAGCATTTCCACTTTATACATAAAGGTTCACAGCAGCATTATTCATAATAACCAAAATGTGGAAACAACCCAAGTGTCCATCAATTGGTAATGAGATAATAAAATATGTTATGTCTATACAATGGAATATTATTAGGCAATAAAAAGAAAGAAAATAGTGCTATGAGGTCTTGCATATGGATGACTCCTGAAAAAGTATGCTAAGTGAAAGAAGCCAGTCGCAAAGGATGTTACAGGAATTCACTGATATGAAGTGTCTTAGAATAGACAAATACATATGTTTACCACATAACATCTATCTATCTGATATGCAGACAGAGAGAGACAAAGAGAAAATTTTGAGTAGTCACCTAGTGCTGGGGAGTTGGAAGAGTGCATTGAAGGCGAAAGTGGGATGGATTTCTTTTTGGTGTGATGAAAATGGTAAGAAATTGGACATTCGGACAGAAATTTGGACGTTTCTCCGAATATAATAAAAAAGTATTGCACTGTACCCTTTAAATGGATGAATTGTATGGCACATGAATTATATTCAGTGTTGCTATAGAAAAAAGAGAAGAACTTCAATGACAATGTTAAATCCACTTCTAAAAATGCCCAGTTCAAACTGTATAAACACTTGAAGAAAAGGCATTTTATTTTCCCTTTATATTGAAAATATTTTTTTTCTTATCTATGCTTTCACAATAATATGATCTGTGTCATTCTTTAAATCTCCTAGCATGAGAGGCAAGACTAGAAAAGCTGATCTTCCTTCTATCCAAAATACCCTTAACACCATACAATAGCTGATGCTTTCTAAGTTACAATTTTGGACTATTTTTTAATATTTTTATCTATTTACTTGCCACAGATTGAGAGAGAGAAAGAAAGAGAGAGAGAGAGAGAGAGCACAAGTAGGCAGAGTGGCAGGCAGAGGGACAAGGAGAAGCAGGCTCCCCCCCCAAGCAGGGAGCCCAATGGGGGAACTTGATCTCCAGGTCCCAGGATCAAGTCCTGAGCTGAAGGCAGATGTTTAACCAATGGAGCTACTCAGGTGCCCCCAATCCTGGACTACATTTATGGGTTTAGAAAGCTAGCATGGCTTCAGTAGGCTAAGGGGAGAAAGGGAGTTCCATTTCTACCTTTTGGTTACACAGAAACAATGTGGTGTAGCCACCTATGGCTAAGGAAAGCCCTTGAGATTAAGCTTAGACTACAGCACATTGAGCCACTCTGAAAGCTAGAAGGTAGCCAATACTAGCCATAGAAAAAACATCCCCCATTTGCGGAGTTTTACGTGTCATCTTTCTTAAGCTTTATCACTTTCTCATGAATCAAAATTAAGTTATTTCTTGGTGTTTGGGACCAGACGTGTGTCTTTCTAGCATCATCTCCAAATATTGCAGTTTACTTTCGTTATAACCTTGGGGAACAATTCAGCGGAGAAATTTTCTACTGGGTTTCCACAGAAGGTTCAGAGCAGAGAGTTCTGCAACTGTCCATGACTGTAACTGATTCCTGTTTAGTCCTTGACCTTATGAAAGTGTCTCAATCTTGTTGTCGGGAATCTCCTCAAATTACTATGCTGTGAGTTTTCACTGAATAAAAGAGAATATCAGGAAGATAATGCAAAATAAATGAGGAAATGAAGACTTTTAAGCATAAGTGTGTGTGAGTGTAAGTGTGTGAGTGTGTGTGTGTGTGTGTGAGTGTGTGTGCGTGCGCGCACAAATACACAAAAAACTATTTGGAAGAAGTCGTTTACTTTCCCAGCACAGTGAAAGACAAAACAAACAAACTGAACAGAGCCCTTAGAACTCTGCAATACCTTTGTCAGCCTTTCCATGGGCAAGTCTTTTTAAAAATTCTTAAGTATATATTTGGTATGTTTGTTTGTGGAACCTGACACACAGGGCAGGGTGATAACGTACTTTATTTCCACTATTGATTATAAGGCAGCAGTTTCTCTTCTCAAAACTAGTCAAGCATCTAGTTACCTATTTTACTTTTCTCGGGTATAGACAGCTCAGTTTTTGAGAACCTTGAAAATATCCTCTATAATGTTGCTTTCATTTTTTTTAATCCAAGCAGTATTGATTTCTCTGGTTATTCATTCTGATTTTGTGGGCAATATAGTTTCCACCTGGCAACAGAGAGCTAAACTCAGCTATTTAGAAGAATCCATACGCATTTATTCATTGTTACAAGACACTCAAATGCATTTCTATAAATCCCACGTCATTAAGAGAACTTGTGATATCCTTTCCTCCAAATAAAAATATATCAGTATGTATTTTGACAGGAAAAATAGAAAAGAGTGCTTTGTCTCATGTAGGACAAGTATTTTTATTCTGAGATAGACTGTAAGAATGATGTATAAAGTAATCTTTAGTATATTGCACTTATTTGCTACTTAACAAAAATAGGCTTATAAAGTAAGATGGACCCTGGATCAGGGTTTTGAACTGTACTATTGCTAGGTTGAGCTAGATTACTTGCTATATCTAGGTTTGAATTTTCAAACACTTTACTAGTGTTTTAATTTTAACATAGTAAAAAAAAAAAAAAAAACGGCCATAGAAATCACCAGGAATATTTTCAGGGTCATACATAATTCAAACTTGAAAGTTCAAACTTGAAAGACTACTGAGGTTTGGAATCTTGAGCTTTTAATGATTACATAGAAATTCACATTTTTTAGATTATCACCAAAGATCTCTGGAGATCACTTTGAAATATAAATTGGTCTATGTTAAGCACAGTCATATTACATATATATTTTCTGGTGAGGATGTACTATTATTACTTTAAATTCACAGATTATTTTCTTATATTTACAAATTACTATTTTTGAAGGATACTCTGTGACTGTCAAATGCTTTACATCAAAACAAGACACACTAGACACAAATAACTTTAACTGTAGTTAAAGCAAAGCAGAAGATACCAAATGTTTAGCTGAAATCTAGCTACATTATCACTTTTCTTTTATTATAAGTTTAATAACAAATTAAAAATATATAAAGTTAGTTGTCTTGCCTTAGGAGAACCAGAACTTGCTCTCTGAGCACTATTTCCATTTCTAAATATTCTCAAAAAATATCTTATAATCCATGACAGAATTGTTTTTTTTTTTTGCATCAGCATAAAATTTAGTATATAGCTTTCTGTAAAATAATTTTCCTGTTTACATCTGCCTATAATGAAAAACACCCTAATTATCAACAATTTATTTACCTTTTTAGACATTATAAAAAGCACGACATTGGTCATCTATCCTCTCACAAGATCAATAGGATATTCAGAAATCATAACAAATGTTCACTATTACTCCATATTGAAATACTTTCCTCTGGTAAAGTTTTCACTTAAAAGTTTTGTTATAATGCAATCCATAATAGACAGTGATCTTGAAACTGGTGGGGAAATTTAATGTCTACATAGTGAGCTGCCAAAATTGTCCAATGACACAGAGCTGCCTTGTATGAGATTAGCTAGGATAGTTTAACCCTTGATAATTCCTGCACTGCCTGCTCTCCCTTCTAGTATTTGGTTTCAGTTTCAAATTGGCCTGAAAGCATTTACATAGGGATGCCATTACAGGCATGAATAGCAAATGAAGTCATAAAATTATAAAGCAAAAGTCTGGAAAAGAAATTGTTGTTCAGCAGCAAATGTTCAGTAGCAAAAGTGAATCAGATATTATTAAAGTGAACATAGAATTTATACTCTGATTTAATTATTTGTTACACTTTGCTTTTCAGAAATAGCATAAGGTGAAATTACTAATTACTTTTCACTCAAATTCAACATGATGTTCACATAGCATTGCTTGATATGAAATTCTTCTTAGCAATGGGTTTAAAGAAATGTTTTGTTTTCATGTATTAACTTTTCTAAACATTTCCCCATATTCTGCAATGAATCATTTATTTAAACAGCTTTCAAGATGCGACTCAAAAGAAATCTATATAGAGAATCATTATGCGTCCTGTTTGGAACTGGTGGTAAAGGGGTAGGGGTGTTCTATTGAATACACAAGGTCATAAATTGTCATAAAATGTCACCGTTCATGTTACATGTAAACTTGCTTACCAGTCATTCTTTGTAAGGTTTCCTATGGACATACTAAAAACACAATCTAAAGATTAAACAGAAAATACCAGTCATTGCACTGTCATTTCTACACAATTTAGGGAACGTACTACATTTCCCACTACATGATTAAAACAAATTAACAAACAAAAATTATGTTAATAGCAATGTATATCTGTGTGCTTATGTGAAAGTGTTTTCTAACCTACAAAAATTTTATTTTATATTACTGCAAAATAATAGACCCTTGTCTTATGGGATATTGAGGCACAAGCTATAAAATAACATGTAGATAGTTCTCTAGTTCAATACATTTGCATGTTTCATCTACCTGAAAATGTCTGTTCTGCATGTTTTCTATCACATTGATTAAAGTGAATTTCAAATCTCTATTCTTCTCTTTACATTCTATGAAGTGAGCTTTCAGTTTAAATATTTAAGGTATTGCCACTTCATATTCTCTAAGAACTTCTAACCAAAACACCACGAAAAAATAGCATACTTTGAGGGGCATCTGGGTGGCTCAGTGGGTTAAAGCCTCTGCCTTCAGCTCAGGTCATGATCTCAGGGTTCTGGGATCAAGCCCCACATCAGGCTCTCTGCTCAGCGGGAAGCATGCTTCCCCTCCTTCTCTGCCTGCCTCTCTGCCTACTTGTGACCTCTGTCTGTCAAATAAATAAATAAAATCTTTTTAAAAAAATAGCATACTTTGACCGTGATGAAGGGTTAAGTTTTCTTTCAAAGAGTTGGAATTCAGTGGTGGGCAGGACTCTGTATTTCCACTTCCCATCTGCCCATTCTATTTGTTTATTTTTTAAAGTAATCTCTACAACCAACATGGGGCTTGATTTCACCCAGATATCAAGAGTTGGATGCTCTACCGGCGTGAGCCAAGTGCCTCCTAACTATCCACTTGAGGGATGTCTATTCCATTGTCATTAATCTAGCATATCTGAGTTCTAGTGACATGTAGACCACAGTTAAATCCCGCCTTCATCTGCATAATCAATATATGTGTATCATTAAAAAAAAAAAAGATTTATCCATTTATTTCGGGTAGGGGGAGGGCAGAGGAAGAGGGAGAGAATCCTCAAGTGGACTCCCCACAGAGCGCAGAGCCTGCCCCGGGGGTCCATCTCAAGACCCTGAGATCATGATCTGAGCCAAAACCAAGAGCTTGGTGCTCAACCAACTGAGCCATCTGAGCGTCCCTGTATATAAATTAAAGCATGTTTCTAAAAAGAGATTTGGAGGTACACAGCTTAAAAACATTTTCTTTTAGCATAATCTCCTCCAGTTCCATCCATGTTGATGCAAATGTTGGAGATTATGCTAAGTGAAATAAGTCAAGCAGAGAAAGGCAATTATCATATGGTTTCACTTATTTGTGGAACATAGGAATAGCATGGAGGACATTAGGAGAAGGAAAGGAAAAAATGAAGGGGGGGCATTAGAGGGGGAGAAGAACCATGACAGACTATGGATTCTAGGAAATTAACAGGGTTTTGGAGGGGAAGGGTATGGGGGGATGGGTTAGTCCAGTGATGGGTATTAAGGAGGGCATGGATTGCATGGAGAACTGGGTGTTACATGCAGACAATGAATCATGGAATACTACATGAAAAACTAATGATGTATTTCATGGTGACATAACATAATAAAAAAGCTGTTTTTTTTTTTTTAAATTAGCACTGCTCAAAAAATTTTTTGTTGTTTTTTAACTGTTAAGAAAACTGACTTAATTTAAAAATATGCTCAGATTTCAAAAACCATTGATGTTTTCACAACTACAGTGATAAGATGACTATGGTTACAGCTAAAGACAGAATTTAAAAATAATATAAATCAAGAGATGCTTTTGTAAGGCCAAAACTAATAGTGTCTTCCAAAAGAAAATCAGGAAAGAAATCTTGGGGAAAAATAGAGGAAACAACTTCAACATCATTGTCGCTATTATAGGAAATCTCAAACTGATACTAGAGATGGAATTATATTGGTCTACCACAACCGTTCCCAACCTGTGCATGGAAGCACCCTGTAGAGCAGTGCTGAGAATTGTTGCCAAGTCCCAAGAACACGCTAAAGTACAATGCACTTTTCATGTGTATGTTACTGGTTTCTTCCATATGTTACATAATAAGATACAAGTTCACATGAAAGCATTCTGCCTTCTAAGCGTCTTGCTATTTTCCATAAGGTACTATTACCATATTAGGGGCGTTCATTTAATTTTCTTAATTAAAAAGGAATCCTTTGTGGTGCCTGGGTGGCTCAGTCAGTTAAGCATCTGCTTTCAGCTCAGGTCATGATCCCAGGGTCCTGGAATCCCGCCCTGTGTTGGGCTCCCTGCTCAATGTGGAGCCTGCTTCTCCCTCTCCCTCTGCCATTGCCCCTGCTCATACTCTCTCTCTCAAATAAATAAATAGAATCTTTAAAAAAATTTTGAAGAAGAATAAAAATGAATCCTCATACAGAGTGAGGACGGACTATTATGGAAAATGGGAAAATGAAGATATATCTTAGTTGGCTTCAAGTGCTGCACTACTTTTGCTTTTCTGAATCGTATTATTTCGCCACTGTAGCAAACCAGTACCATCCCACAAAGCCCTTGAAGGGCTACCAGTAGCTGGGAGAGAGGCCAGAAACATTTCTAAGAATAGATTTTCTTAAAGACTAAGTGAAAAAAGCACATTTCAAGAAACAGATCTTGTAGGAATTTAGAAACAGAAATTGACAATGAAAGTCAGAAAATGCAAATGTCACATCAGAGAGGTTCCTGGAGCAGAGAAGAATAAATAAGTAAATAAGTTACTATGCTTATGAGAAACCTGAGCTTAGTGACTAGGCATTACATGCCTTCAGTCTTCTCCATCCTACTAAGTAATCAACCTTGGGCAAGTTACTTGCTCCATGTGGAAGCCCTATTGAAAAGAATATTTATTTTGTGAAGGTCAAATTAGTCAATTCATACAACTTTACCAGATTATGACAGTTGGTGACCAGCTGTTCATCAAACAGTTTTCCTTCTCACAAGTAACAGAATTACAGCCCAACCCCACAAGAAAAGAGGTTGTGAAGGGCTTACAAAATAGGTCGAAAATCTTTGCCTCCAGTGTTAATGTATACCAAAAGAAGCAGTTGATTATAGCTTTTGTCTTTTCAGTGTTGCAGCAAATTGTTGTCTTTCAAATAAAATATTAAATAATATTTTCTTTTTGCTTTCTGAATGTGAAAAGGCTAATATATGCAAGAAAGACCCATGTAGACATGTAAATAGTGTGACTTGTTAACAGAATCATCAAAATTAGAAAAAGTGTTATGAAATGTTATCTGTCTGTTACTAAGATGGAGAGACTTAAAACTTCTCGCACTTCAACTCATCCTAAATTCATCATTTTTGGAATGTTGCTTTTCCTTGGGTTTGTCCTATCCCTTCCCTCCAGTTTACTCAGAGCTACAGTTGGTCAAATGCAGTGAAAGCCTTGTACAAGACGATATTGTCTATTGCATTTTGAGCAAAACTGGGAGCCTTTCATAACAGTGTGGGGTGGGACAATGTCTAATTACTTTTTTACCTTCCTCCTATTTGAAAGTAAAGTCACATACATAGAACTTTGTAAACAGTCACTATCACACTGAAATTTGGAAGCTATAATTCAATTCAGAAAAAGTCATGCCCTATCTCTTGTGTTTCTGGTTAACTGTCCATGACATATTGAAATATGGTATCCCCCATACATGAAGACAATATCATTGATAATAGAGTATAAGACATGGTCACTTTTTTTTTAACCTTTACAATAGAGGTTTTGGCTTTGGGCTGTACATTAATGATTATGTTTAATAATAATGTGAATAGTATACCTATTATTTCTGTGGTATTCTTGTTAAAATAATGTTTTGTATACTGATTTGAATTCTGTAATGATTTCTTTTTCAAAAAAATTTTTAGTGCTCCTTTGCCTCTCTCAGAGTGAGAAGTGAGGCAAAAATTTTATAGATAATCACCTGAGTTAGGCGATAGATAAAGTACCAATTTTTCAGCAGAATACTGAAGCAAATTGCTCATTGAGATTCTAGGACTTGGTCTAAGATTTTGGCACTAGGACTGGGCAGAGTTTAGGTACAAATGGGAAAATAAAGGGGGAAAAGAAGCCTAAACTTAAAAAGATAAACAAATTTTAGGCTTTGATGCAGCTGAACTTGGGTCTCAGCTTATCTTGTTGTAGGAGGTGGCAAATAAACATGTTCTCAGAGGCATCTGAGGACCACAGGCCATGGTTATGTCAGCTGAATATATGTTTCATAACTTGTGAAATATAAACACAATTTCTATGTTAAGTAACTGAATAGCACTTTAAAAACTTTAAGAATTAGAAAAATTAAAGAAAAGAAAGAAAAAGAAGAAAAGAACAATGAGTTCCCTTATCTGACTTGTTAGCAGCTAATAATGTTATTTTGCTGTTAGTTATCCTTAATATAAGAAATGTCAGTTATGCTTATGTACATTATATATAATAGATATGCATGCATACATGGACATATGTTCATGAATGGGAACAGAGAAAGAGCCTCAATCATGCTCTTTCCTACTCATAAAATATAATGAAAAAATAAAATCCAATTAACACTGTTCTATGTACCCAAAAATACTTAAAAAAAAAAAATCAGCCACAAATAACAAACATTAACCTTTCCAGGTTAATGAAGAGATTAATTTTTTTTTTTTAAAACAACTGATTTCCACAGAGGAAATACAGTCACATAAATATTTTTCTTGAATGACAGGTAGTGAAATATGATTCATTCCCAAACATAAAATGCTTTGTAGGGATAGGGCCCAACCAAGCAGGTGAGATATCCGTGGAGACTGGAAACTTGTCAAGTTTTTGTTTTACAGATCAATGGGTAAGAAAGAGTTGCAGCAGAAACTTCCTTTAAAGAATTTGTTAATGTGTTAGCCCTGATTCTCAGGGGGTTCTTGGGCTAAAAGAGAAAGGAGAGAAGGAAAGGAGAAACAGAGAGTCTCCAGGTATTTGGGAAAAGTAGGTATCAAATGCGTAACAGTGAAGTTGTCAGAGTTTGCATTTAGATACGATCAAAATGAAGTTAAGTGTATTTTTTGAACTGGTTTAATCAGCCTTGTGCTTGACTTGCCAGGTTAGATCCTGCTCACCTCTACCCGCCTACCACATGAACTCCCTTTGCTGCACACCTACCGACCGCTGAGGGCCCAGAACACCACCATTTGGTGAGCTGAGTCAAGTTAATAGGTTCTTTGCTGAATCTGGCATCTCTTAGCTTTGCTCAGTCATTTGCCTTCAAAGGAGAGTTCTTTCAATATGTAAACTGCATGCAGGATTGTAAACATTATGGTTTTCCTTTAAGCTTTCTAAACTACTGTGTGTCTATCTAAAGCAAATGACACAGGTGAAGAAACGTTCTTTTGGCATCTAAAGTAAAAGTGATACATTTCCAGTGTGCAGCCTTTTATTTTGCTCGTATTTGTTTCTTCCTGCCAAATATACGTGTTTATCCTTCATTTTTTTAATGCATCCCAGATATAAGATCTCACTTACGTTAATTCAGCTGTGTCTAAATTGATAGTACACCTAGGTATATGACTTCAGTTTATATTGATGTTAGATAATTGGACCGTTTTCAAATGCCATGTATTTTAAGTTTCAATATATTTTAAAATTCTATAATATTTAGGAGTATGTTTCTCCTACAGGAGGCCTTTTCATCTTATTGCAGTCATCTCCATATTAAAGGATGCAAAACGCTGCTGCCAATAACAGTTTGAGAGGTAGGAATACCTGAGGGAAATGATGGCCAGTGCATCATGTAAGATTACATTGGGAATGAAGGAATTATTTTAAAGGCACATCAAAGATATTCCTTGATATATTTTTTTCTTGAGTTTTTGCTTACTATAAGAAACTATATATATAAAATATGTGAATCTAATTAATAAACACGTGACTCTCAAAACCAGAAGTTCACAGCACAGTGGGAAACACCTGGATTGAGAACCTGAATTCTGGGTCATCCGTGTATTAAATATGTAATGTCAGCCGAAGTTCCCTAATTCTTTTCTGACTCAGTTTTTCTTGTCCATACAACGGAAATAACAACCACTTATATTTCATAAACTTGCTATGAAAAGTAACAAGATGATATATGCGCTATTACGTGGCCAATGGAAGAGACTCAATAAAAATAATTACATCTGAAGAAACTAACACATGAGGGGTTCATATGAGATGAACTTCTTTAGAAACTATCACACCCTAAATACCCATTTGCCCTTTGTCTATTTTAGTGAACTGTTATCGGTTTCTTAAGTATTCTAACTGAGCCATTTATGATGCTGAGATTGGATTCACTGCTTTGATTCATGGCCTGAGCCCGGCATCAGTCCTCGTGCATCCTACCAGTTTGGTTTCCTGGAAAGACTTGCCTGTCACTTTCCATTTAGCTCTTTTCCAGCTTGTAGATTTTAAGCTGGTGAAAATGGAAGCCAACCAAGTGCTTGTCACCCAGCCAGGCCACAGGGCTCCCTCATTTGAAGACATTAGTTTTCCACCACGTTTAGAAGGGTAGAAGACTTCTAGTCCTGATTTGGCTCCATGGGAGGTCACCTCTCAAATATGAATTAAATAACTGAATTCTGCCTAAATTTATCTCCTGGTAATTTTCTCTCTTTAAATGATATATTGTGTTTCTTTTTAAAGAATAAGTTGTGGTCACACTGTGGCATTTTCTTAAAATCTCCTTTCCCGAAAGTAAAGGAAATGGTAGACTTAGGCCCTTGAGAAAGTGATGAATCCCCTGACCACAGAGAAGCAAAATGACAACGTGGACAAATACCTTGTCTTTTAACCCAAGTTTCAAGTAACTGTGGCCAGTCACAGCAGAAATTGTAATGAGGGGTCTGTGGAGAATGGTTCTTCAGAGCAAACCAGCAAAGCACTGGTGGAAATGTAAGAAAATGATAGTGGTCCCAGAGGGATTTCCTTTCTTCCAGGCTTACACTTTGAAGCTTTGAATTCTGAACTTTTGAACTATGTTGGCTTTATCTTGTCCCTTTGGAGAGATTTGCAAGGTACTCTTATAACACTCACTATAATTATATTCTTAAAAATTAATGATACAGTGATTTTCAAAGAAAAATTGTCTGCTTCAAAAATTCTACAACCAGCAAACATTCGCACACAGACACAAATACACAAAGCCCTTCTGATACGATTGGTTCTAACACAGTCTAAGGAAAAAACAGTTCTCTTTGTTAAATCTCCAAAGCCCCCCAATAATTTATAATAAAGCTTGTAAGTCATTATCAGAGGCTGGAATACTCTTTTTATAACCAGGAAGAAGACATAAAGGGAAAGCTAAAAGGGTAGAAATCAAGAGAGAAAAACCAGCATGTGGCCAGCCGAGGATATACAACTGAAACTGAACACATTCTTCAAAAGAATTATTTTTAACAAATCATTCTCGGTTTGATATATGATTCAGCAAATGTACTGTCTCGGGTTTTGTGGCTCTTTGGTACTTAGAGTCAGAGTACATCAGATTCTCTAAAATAATAAAATTAGGTTATTGGGACAATTTACTGGAGCTTAGAGAGTCTCTTGCAACAAAGATCAGTCTCTCAAAGACCCTCTATGTGCTTTGCAGTCCGGCCCAATTTCTGGTTTAGTATAATGAGAGAAGCCACGGCCACACAAAAGGGGCCTGGTATTTCAATTAGTCATTAAATTTTAAAGCTTCATTATTCTCCAGAAGGAATACTTTAACATTGTTTTCTATATTCACATGTTTATGTATTGATTCTGAAATCTGCAGTAGGTAAGGTCAAATTTCCTAGCCACCTTATTGAATTCTGTGATTTTCACTTATTTTCAAAGCTTATTGAACCAGTTGATAGCTCCACCTTACAAACAGTTAAAGAAATGGCTTTCACTTGCCTCAAGTCTTTATTTAATGAATGTATAAGTCTCCAAATGCTGTAGTATCAAGGCACACATTACTTAGATTAAAACATAAATTAATGAAAAGCTATCCATGCTGCCTAGAATAAAACTGAGACTGATCACGCAGTTATGCAGCTGTCACTGAATTAACTTTTAAAGATGATTAAAAGGGAAATACCAAGTCTTGAAAAATGTAAACCACTGAAACAGCATTCTAAAATATAAACCTTGTTGTAAAAAAGAGAACGTACATAACAAGAGGGAATGTCGCATAGTTGGTTGACAGTATCCATCAATCATTGATGAAATTATAATATTTATGATGGTTTTCTGGCAAACAGTACAAACCTGATGAAAACTTGCATATAATAGTAGACCCTCCTCAATTTTAAAAATGGAAATATTCAAGATTTAACCTTCACTGGAAGCTAGTAGAACAAGAAAGAATAAATTGTAAGACAGTTCTAGGAAACATATAAAAAGTTTGAATCTTCTTAATCACTGATATTTAACCAGAATATCAGTTATTTTTTGTTCAAATTTCATATATATATGTGACTCATAGCATATGATAAACAATAACTATTGATTTTATGCATATTCACATTATGTTATTCTAAAAGGAGACATTAATTAGATCATTGTGAGACTTCCGTAAGATGTTAATATATGTTATCATGTTAATATATGCTATTAGCATGCATTTGGGTTAAATTAAAGATTTGTAGACGGTTTCCAGAACACATGGGTACACATAATGATATTAGAAATTTCATAAATAGAAGACATATCTATAAGACCAATGTACAAGACACTCTGCCTCATATATATTCTAGAGAGATTTAAATTAGATCAGTTTGCCATGGACAAGTTCTGTCTCAATCACTGTTGGATGACTATTAGAAATTATTAAAAACATCAAAATTCATATATGATGCTTGAGGGCAACAAGAAATTTGGATATTCAAGTCATGTCATGAACCTTCTAATTCACTCCAAATATCAGGAAAAATATAAACATAAACAAGGAAACAAACAAACAAAGGAAACAAAATGTAAGTCTTCCAAAGCCAAGACAGGGAAAAATCTTTGTCCCTTCTTTAATATCACAAACAATGTAAGACTTGTGAGATCCTTCTGTGGCTACACTGTCAGGGTCTAAAATGTAAATAAGCAATTTTAATAATATGAAAATAGTATTGTGAAAAAGAAATGTACATAGTAGAATAAGTCCTCAGTCTCTTTCTAAAACGTATTAGTATTTTGGTGAACACCTGGGTGGCTCAGTCGGTTAAGCGTCTGCCTTTGGCTCAGGTCATGCTCTCAGAGTCCTGGAATCGAGTCCCAATTTGGGGGGGGGGTGTCCCTGCTTGGTGGGGAGTCTGTTTCTTTGCCCCTCCCCTGGCTTGTCTGCTCTCTGTCTCACTCACTCTCTGTCTCTCAAATAAATAAATAAAATATTTTAAAAAAGAAAAAACGGAGCACATTAGTGTTTTGGTCATCTACTAAGTGTGTATGTATAACTCTGGATGTGTGGCTTTCCCTTTACATCCACCAGTAAAATGGGCACAATAGGAATTAACTTACTCATTTGATGCGGGAATCACAGGGGTTGTATACACAGTGCCTAGAAAACTCTCCGGGTTATGATAGACATTTAATAAACGGTATATTTAGTGTACATTTAGTGTAACATATTCATTCTGTTTGCTCTATCAGTGAGTGTTGACTGCTGTGGTGGGGCGCCCTTCACTTAATGCAAAGCTGTTACAAGTAAAATTGTGCTGTATAGATGAAAATTTTCTTCTGCATCTTAAACCTCCTCTTTTTGAACCCATGCTTAACATCGCGATACTTTGAAAGCTTACTGTGTATCCTTTATTTTAACGCATTGAATCTTCTCAAGAATACCAAAATAGAGGCACTATTGTTAGCTTCATTTTACAGTTGGGAATACCAAAGGTTGAAGGCAGATGAGTGGACTCACTTGAAGTCACATAGCTGGCAACTGAAAAGTTAGGATTTGAGACTCATCTAATAACAGTGACTAATAGGTTTATGAGGTAAACCATGACCTCTTCCACTTCCTGTCTTCCCATTCATCAGCTAAACATTTGCTCATACATATTCTCTCTTCTCTGAATTCTTATTCTCAACAGAGAGAGGCATTCTATTAGAAAGATTTAAAGCATACCTTCTCTCAAGTTCTGGCTCTCCTTTTTACTAGCTTCTGACCTTGGAAGTTTTTACTTAACTATCCTATGACTCAGTTTCTCATAGTAAAATGGAAAAAAAAAAAAAAAAGGAATAACACAGGTAAAACTCTTGAGCACCGTGCCTTGAACCTGTTAGGGCCTCAATAAATATTATATATGTATCATTTATAGCAAATAAACTACGAACATCTGCATTCAAGTCATCTTTATGAGTCAAATAAAAGATTTGCCTAGTTAAATAAATGTAAAGAAAAGGACAAGTAGGAAAAAATTTACTGATGTGAATGTTCCTTTACCAGTATCCACAAAAGGAAGAATAATTAACATTAAAATAATCATGGTGTAGCAGCTACATTTTGAATAACAGCATTGTGGAAATTTCTTTACAGATATGTCTAATTCTTATAACAACTTTCCGAAGTATTATTTTCCATCTCCTATAGACAGGGAAGAGCAGACTCAGAATTTAACTTCTAGTCTAAGGTCATATAGCTATCAGATGTCAAAACAAGGATTTGGATTCTAAGGTGTATATGCTCCCCACTTTGCCAACTTTCTCCCCACACAGTATGGGTACACACAACTTCCCTTTGGTGGAGAACTGGCCCTGAGATATAGCTATGCCAGGACCAAGGAACAGGAGTGGGAACATCTGCAGATGTTTTTGGAACCCACACAAACATGAAGGCAAGGAGGGTCAGGAAGGCTGAGGTTACTGATCTCTAAGAAGTGTCCTGGAGACACATCTTGTCCTATCTCAATGCCAGTGTCAGCTTGCCACCACACAGGTCAACCCTGCCCCTGGAAGAGATATTCAGATGTCTGGATTTGGCTGGCATGGAGACCTCTGCTATAAACCAGAAGATGTGTGTCTTCAGCCCAATAAGGAGATTCTTCTTTCCATTCCTATTCCACCATTTTCATCCAAGCTCACTGTCAGCTCTAGCCTTTTGCTAGCTCAGTGACTGTGTCTACTTCTTACTCTTGTATCCTCATCCACTTACTTATATGCATTTGCGTGTAGCAGTAGGAGCTCCTGGAGAAATATTCCCCCACCCAAAAAAAAGCCAGCTTAAAATCCATTTGGGGAATCAAAGATGTTTAGATGTGATATCTTTATAGCAATTCATTACAAAGTGGCCCATTAAAGGGACAAGCGAGTAACTAGTCGATTTCTAGGTTATTATAATGATTATAAATCATCAACAATAATAAATCTGAGCTGCTTGCTGATATGTGATAGGTGATATGATAGGTGATATGCAGTGTGTTACTTCTTAGAGCACCGAACAAACAATCTGGAATACTAGAACTACATGCCATTACACAGTACAGAAAAGAAATACTATTATTGCAAAGGGAATAACAGAATCTGAATCCAAGAGAGAACAACCTATATCGGTCATCTATTCAAACCTTATTATTTTATTTAGATGACAACTAAGGCAATGAAGATGATATATTTGGAGTATATTAGAAGCTGGATGAAATTCAAAAGGTCATCAAATAATTTGATCAATCATTTAAAATGTAATGTGAATTAAAACCAATGTGATGCCAGCCTCGGTGCTATCCATTTTTTCCCTTAATGACTACACATAGGAGAAGCAATCCCGGAGTTTCAACATTTCCAAAGAACATTTACAACCTTCCACAATGTCATGCTTTACTGTTGAACGTGTTCCTCTTTGGGGAAATTTTCTAATCTGCTATTCAACCTTGAAGTTGAACTCAAAACCATATTTTCATTTTCTTTTCTTTTCACTCAGTGAGATGACTAGTTCTTTTTGTCTGTGTTATAATTAGCCTTGAGTTCAATTGGTCCTGGAAGCAGGGAGAAAATAAAATAAATGAGATGGAATCTGAAACCCATCCTGACTTTTTGTTTCTTTGACTGTTCTTCATGGATTTTATGCTTAAAACTTTAATTTTCTCGTTTTTAAATCTATATAGGTCCTAATAGCTTTTGTAATTTAGGTCTTTTTGATTTACAGGCTGTCTCTCCAGAGACTACTTGGAAAAACAAAGGATAATAAATATGAATAGAGGAAAAGTTATTCGGACAGTTTTATTGCTGCTTATTTTTATACAGTCTACTGCTTTATTGTCTGTAAAAGTTTAAGTAGTGCTAATATGGGAATAGAGATAAAAAGTCCAGTGCTCAAATTTGCCAAATTCTCTATGAAATATCTGAACAGTAACAGATCTAGGAGAAGAAGCTTGCATTCCATAAAACTTTCCTTCTTTAATCACTCTGTTGAGTCATAGCTCCTTTGTGCTAAAAGTATAGTTTTAATCAATCATGTGCACAATTATGGTTCTATTTGTTTCCTGAAATTTTCATTTAAAATTAATTCTGCATTTATTTTATATAAGAACTCTTATAGTGTATTTTTGTGTAAAAGTGAAAAATTTACATTGAAAAATTTTACACTGAAAGTATAAAACAATTATAGTGTAAAACAATAAAAATAAATATTTTGAAGAAGAAATATATAAACTAAGACAAATGATCCAAATAATATCATGTTCACATAATCATGTCATTTACGTATTTTATGATCATATTACTGAGAATAGAGATTTCAGGGCTGGTTCCAAATAATCTGTGTTAAAAGGACCAGAACATTTTGCTTTGACCCTAGTATACAGAGCTTAATGTTTTAAACAATTGTCTTAATCTTTCCTTTGTCTTCCTAAATTAATGTGAGGAAAAACATATGAACATGATTTGCTAATTTATAAGTTGATAGCTGGCATGTTTAGATAATAATGCTTAGATCCACGCACCAAGAAGGTTTTAGGAAGCATGTTTGAAAAACATGAATCATTGGGATACATGTACCTTTTTAGCTATCACATACTTGGATTTATTTTACATTTTCCTTTGTGGTCCAGAGAACATCTAAACTGTTTTTTTTTCTGTGGCACATTGGCATATAAAAAAAATATAAATATTTAGAACAATTGATGGAATTGTGGATTCAGTAGGGTTTGTGTCTTTTAACAAGCTTCAGTGCAGATTCTGATGATTTGCCAAGGTTAAAAACCACAGTCCTAAAGAAATTATCTGATTGAATATGGGCCCAACATTGGCCCAAGGCAGATTTTTACTAATGCTCCTAGATTTGTTAACTGTGCAGAATGACAAGTTATATAAGAGAGATCACACGCACTATGCCATTTGATGTTCAAAGTGCTATCTCAGAGAAACTACTAGTTGCTTGACAAGTGATGCACCTTTTATCACGCAGGAGATTTAATTTTAATAATATGAAGTTCTGAAAATTTTAAACTTTCGTTTCTTAGTTATCCTCTCTTGCTCCCAGGATTCTACTACTTTATGTTTTTATCATGTAAATCGTGCTACCTTTTTGCCAGGTATTAAAAAGGTTATTATGATGAAAATGCTCTTAGTGGCTTTCTCAAATTATGAAATTCTGTGATAATATATAAACCAACAGAATCTGCATCCCCTTTACAAGTTAAAGAGCTGTTCATACCTTCTTAATTTCACAGGAATGCCATGGAAGGTTGACTTCATTTAGGTGTGAGGTTTCACCTCCAAGAATTTATTTAAATTTTTTTTCATTTTTCTTACTTAAAATGATCTTAATACTAGAGTTCAGTGGAAATTTTAAAAATATTTTAAGTTAAAACAGTTATTGAAAGTTGTATTTTATATTTACAAGTTATATACATATGTATGCACACCTACATTTATAAGGGGTTTGAGAAAAGAGAAAGATCAGTGTATTGCCGAGAGCCAAGGTAAATAGAAAAGGATTAGCAACCTACGTCAACAAGAAATATACAAAGATATTTCTACTGTAACTTTCTCAAATTTTCTTCCCAGTATTGACCTATGGTCATCGTGTGGGTGTCAATTTGTGTATTACTCACATGGAATATATTTTTAAGAATAATTATCGCTAAAAACAAGCAAATCTTATTCAGGGTTGTTTGTATACATTTTGCACCTTAACCTTTAAAATTAACCTCTCCTCAGGAATGCCAAATTGATAGGATAACTCAAGGACAACTTCTGAAGAATTTTCACCGATGTAGCCAGCCCAGTGATAGAACTCATAATTTTGTTTCTCTGAGTTACTCAGAAAACTGTCAAATCCCAATTCTCTCTATCATTTCCTAAAGCAAAGCATAGACAGCAAACCATTAAGAAGTTATTTCTAAAAGAAAAAAGAAAGTCAGTAAAAGAATAATGACTACTAGGGGTGCCTGGGTGGCTCAGTGGGTTAAAGCTTCTGCTTTTGGCTCAGGTCATGATCCCAGGGTCCTGGGATGGAGCCCCGCATCAGGCTCTCTGCTCCGCAGGGAGCCTGCTTCCCATCTCCCCCCCCCCCCCCCCCCCCCGCCCCTGCCTGCCTCTCTGCCTACTTGTGATCTCTGTCTGTCGAATAAATGAATAAAATCTTTAAAAAAACAAAAAAGAATAATGACTGCTAAATTATGAGAAATGTAAGGTGGAATTTAGGCATGGGCATGGAAGAAGCATTTTGGACTCCTACGTTATTTTGCCCAGCATTTCTCTTCATACGCTGATCAGCAAATAATCACTTTATACTTATAAAATGAAAACTTCCTTTAGTCACCTTCACCTAAATTCAATAAAAAATTATGTTTGAAGAAACAGAAAGAAATATTTTCTTAAGGCTTAAAAAATAACTTGCCATCCATTACTTATTTAAAAGGAATAACAAATGTACATATGAAAAGTGTAAGTTCATGTGACTGGCAGGCATGTGCCTGTATCATTAATCTCTAATGACAGAAACTTAGCATCCTTGAATACTCGTATTTGTCAGTTCCCTGCACTAGAAAACTACCTTTGAACACTGTCTTTGAACACGATATTCACTCTTTCTCTTGCTACTTATGCAAACGGTGTCACTTCAGTACTCGATGAACCAGCCACTAAATTGGTCCTTCCACAATAGGTCTGAGATCAATAACTAATTTTGAAAACTGATTAGTTTGCACCGGAGTAGTAGACAGTTCCGAATTTTGCCAGAGGACATAATCAGCCAGTAAATAGAGGTCTTAGTGCACTAGTAATAGGTTGGTAATACAGCCCATCTCCACCATAAACTCTTTCCCACAAAGGGCAAATTGAGTCTTTATAAGCAACTTCACTTGTAAATTAAACTTCTTTTCTGATGTTGAAGTAAAGGCTTGTTTTATTATTCTACAGAAATGGTTAGTAAGAGTTGTTCATAAATGCATTCTGACAAAGCTAGCAAGCTCAGCTTTGGGTAACTGTTGGGGAGCCACAGACATTTTATATATCTCGATGGGTTGTGAATTCCGGATGTTTCCAACGTGAAAAATAGGTTGTGTTCTAACAGTGAATGTTGTATTGCCAGCCATTCAGAAGATGTATCTTTCTATTAGATGGCGACGTTGCTATGGAGATAACTGTAAAAGTCTGACCTACAAGAAGAGGTGGGAAGGAAATTGTCATAAAGGAAGGGAGAATATCAATTATGCCAGTAATTGAAAATAGAGTGAAAACGAAACATCTTAGCCCCAGCTACTTTCAGAATACATATGTAAACAAATGGCGCACCAAAATAGATGTTGTTTTAGCCTCTTGCACTGGTTTTATATTTAGCTTCATCAAGCGACCATGCAAATAAAACCTGACCACTTGATTTTAATGCGAACTGGCACTAAACTGGATACCTAGCTTTAAAAATCCTTCCAAATGCGTAAACTATATGCACTTGGCAATGACTGGAGGGTCATGTTAGTTCTGTGATAAAATGCAACATCAGAAAGTTCTAGCAAAATATGCCCTTCTTAAAACCTGGAAATCAGTTGGGATTCCATGAGCAAAAGAAGTCCTCCAACCCATGATATGGTACAAGTATAACAAAGCAATCCAGGTTGAACTATTACGGCAAAATTTCGTCATCTGGATTGGGATTTTAAATGTGTATACGGAGTGCAATTTGATGTCTCAACGTGAGCTAAGAGGGCGACAGCAAACAGATAAAAACCACAAACTATATTCTGAATAGAGATGATTTGGTTTAATATTGGGAGGGACTGACTGACTTAGAAAAGCAATTGTAACTCGGAAGCTTAGCATATCACCTTGGCAGTGCTCAGATAAAGCTTTTAGTCTGAAATGTTTCATTCACTGCGGTTAAGAGATTAATATTTTGTCTTCTGTTTTTTCACTTTCTAAATGGCAACATTCCACCCATAATTCCACTTTGGAAGGAAAGCTCTCAGGAAAGGGAAAGAAAGGAGGGAGAAACAAAGGAGGAGAAATGAACAGGAAAGGCAGCTCTTTCGCTTGGGTGTCGATGCTCCTCGGAAGACTTCCATGTGGGGAAACAGCACACTTTCTTTCAATCTGGTCGTGAACACAGTGATATCATTACATATCATTACATTTCTCAGTGTCCTCATTTCAAGTCTATCCAGAGTTAAATTTTACTACTTTCTTCCTTTTAAGGATTTTATTTATTTATTTGACAGAGAGGGACCCAGTGAGAGAGGGAACAGAAGCAGGGGCAGTGGGAGATGGAGAAGCAGGCTCCCCGCGGAGCGGAAAGCCCAATGCGGGGCTCAAACCCAGGACCCTGGGATCATGAACTGAGCTGAAGACAGATACTTAATGACTGAGCCACCCAGATGCCCCACTACTTTCTTAACAAAAATGGTTAATTCTGTCAAGGGTAGTAGACACTCCTAGGCATGAGCTACTATTGATTCTTTGTGAATTAGTTGAAAAAACTCACAGATGTTGATTCAAATATTACAGAAACATTCCAAATAAGAGACCTAAGATGTGTTCTAATGTTTAATTACTTTTAGGATTGGAAACATAATGTTGATTACTCTTTGACAAAGCAGAGGCATTAAGGAAGGCCCTTGATGGGATGAACACTTGGTGTTATACGCAACTGATACATTGTTGAACACTACCTCTGAAACTAATGATGTATTATATGTTGGCTAATTGATTTAAATTAAAAAAATTAAAAATTAAAAAAATTAAAACAAGAATATTTAAGGGAAGTAAGTTGAGTTTTCTTTTCTAAGCAAGAGAATATTGGAAGCCAAGTGGACATAATAAGCAAATAAGATCCAGAATATAGATAGACTATTCCACTGTTTATCTGGTAGAAATGCGCTGTTATTTCTAGTACTTGAAGCAAACAAACAAAAAACAAAAACAGCAACAGACTAAAACATGTCAATAGTTTATGCACAAATGTATCAATATTTTGAAAGAAGATAATGTATTTAAACTTAGATATTGAACATATATATATGCTTAAACACGAAATTTGAAACAAAAGCCTAGATTCTGTTTTCCAGGGCACAATAGTTCATCTTCAGGACTCTCAATTTTGAGGTCTGTGACATGGGAATTATATAAATGTTAGTTGTTAAGATTGGTTTAGACCAACACCTCACTACCCTCCCTTGTTTCCCAAACTGGCCTAATCATAAGACTTTTCTGCTGTTTTGTGAAAAATGCAAATTCCTTCATGTTCTGTTGAAAATCTTAATTCAGAGGTTCTGAAATTGGAAAATAGGGAGTTATTCTTGTAGAGGTTCTGCTTGGGGTGATGAAAAAGTCTGGAAACAGATATGATGATTATACAACATTGTAAATATAATTAATGCCATTGAATTATACATTTAAAAATGATTAAATGGTAATTTTTTGTTATATTTTATGTTTTATATATATGTATATATGCATATATGATTCTTTTTCTTAAATATGTCCATGGAAATTACAGATATATGCTTCCTGACTTTGATGTAAAAATTAGGCTTATAATTTTTTCTCCATCATGACAATGTGATATCATTACATTTCTCAGATTTTAAAGGTGATTTACATGATGTTATTATTTTTATTGATCGATGACAGTGAAATTATTGTAAGAACCATTGGAAACTATTTTTTGGACAATATTCTTTAGTTAGCTTATCCATACAATGATGTTATAAGCAGAAACCTCAAGCTTTTGTTATTTTTATTATGCTTTTGTGCTGAGACACTGTTTTAAGAGTCTGTCTTCTGGTTATGTTATAGGAGTTCTTTAGCTAATCTGCTCTCAAGTGTGGAGATAAATATAAGGTGTCACATGTGCTGAGAGAAATATACACACTTCAGGTGTGGCACTAACTAGATTAGATCTTTGGCCTGAAATAGAGTGAGGAAATACATTCAGAGAACTGCTCGTATCGTAAGATTTTACAAAATGAGTAATAAAGTGCAATTGCATTGTAACTTATGTTTTATTAGGTGCCATGTCAATGGCACTGTCCTAAAATATTGGCAGAAGTAGCCCAAACAAACTAGTGGTTGATGAAAACCTACTGGGACTTTTAAATGTGCCCTTCTCTGTAGGGCACATTTATAGGTAAATTTCCCTATGCTTAGGCCTCTGGGTTTATGTTTTATATATTGAAAGAAAGGTGGTCTCAAACTTGATAAACATTTTCCAATTTAATTCTGCTGCCTAAATATTTACTCTGTTGAATAAATAAACGAATCAGTTGGGAACTGTAAATGTCAAGTCACTGAATTTTTTCTCACTTCGTTGTAAGTCATTCAGCACATATAACTGAATAGATATTTGAGAATGAAAGACAGTCAAGGTTAAGACTACAGCTATATGGCATTTAAAAATTCCCTCTAGCAACAGAGCACTTGAGTACAGATTTACTCCAGTGGAATATAAGTTGCCAGCCTTTAAGTTGCCAGCCTTTCTACGTACAATGGTAACACACACACACACACACACACACACACACACACACACACACACATTTAAAAAGGAACACCTGGTCTTTTATGTTCACCTATTGAGATTAAGGTATAAGACAAGGAGCAATATATGTGTTTGTATGTGTGTGTGTGTATGTGTGTGTGTGTGCTTGAGAGAGACAGAGAAAAAGACAGAGAGATGGAGAGAGTGTGTATATTTTTTAGGACAGTGTCTCCTCACAGGTAACCATATTCCCTACCAAACATAATACAGAATGAGGCTTGATATAGCATATACTTACTCAACCAGTAAAATAGATTGAAAGGACCATTTTGTTGTAAAAGTTCATTTCCAAAGTGAAATTCAACATTCCATCAAGGAAGAGTGCTTGTTGAATTGGAGGTCTATTGAATTATGGAATACTGGCAAGACAATGGTATCCTTGAGTATATAGACTTGACTTACAGCTTTTTAGGTCTGATCCTTATCATTCAGCATAAAATGAAGTTTGAAATTAAATGTCCTTAAGTCCCATTTACTCCCTAAAGCTGCCTAGGCACATTACAACAGTACTGATATATGGTGCCCTTTTCTGGCGATCACTGAGCATTCATTTATCCCTTGACTAAACACTTCCATGTATGTGTAGCTTAATCAGTTAGATTACATCAAGTTTCCTTCATGGGAACAACCATATCTGTTTGTCACCAACTAAAATGCACACTTACTGAAAGTTCTTTTTGTGATTTTCAAGATGGGTGGAATTCGTAAGCAGCAGACAGTGGAAGTTAATAGTGTCAGTCTTCACAAACTTGTCTATTATAGTAAGAGGTATTTTTTTCAAAGATAAAGAGATGCATATTCAGAATCCATTTTTAAAATGCTGAACAGAATTTATATTTAATTTTCTATCTAGAAATTGTTAAAATTTCAGCATTAGTACATTGTCATGATTTTTGTCAGAATGGCAGGAGATGGCAAATTTTTCTACAGGTTTTGTGATGAATACTGTCAAAAGTTTGATTTTGTTTGATTACAGTAAAAGGCTAGAATTACTAACCACCATTTGGTAGAAGTTTATGTAATGTGTGCAAATTTTAGTCAATAAATTAAAAAATTGACATCTGTACAAGTTAAAATAGAATCAGAACATTTAGTTTAATTAAAATTCTTCCTGCTGAACATGATGGGAGAAAAGCAAATGTAGTTTATAAATTGTATTTTTATTATTACAAATATAACGGCAGAATATTATACATAAAGATATACATTAACATGTACAAACATATGCTAAATATATAGAAGAAAAAATTATGCCACGTGATAATTTCATGACTCTAGAAAAATGTTTTTCAGGGGTTGGATATAAAAGCAGCCTGTTGGGGCACCTGGGTGGCTCAGTGTGTTAAAGCCTCTGCCTTTGGTTCAGGTATGATCCCAGGGTCCTGGGATTGAGCCCCACTTTGGGCTCTCTACTCAAGAGGGAGCCTGCTTCCCTTTCTCTCTCTGCCCGCTTGTGATCTCTGTCTGTCAAATAAATAAATAAAATCTTTAAAAAAAAAAAAAAAGCAGCCTGTTAAAGGGAGAGTTGATTTGCCATGACCTGATGCAGGAATTATTTATGTTCATTGACAATTAAGTATTGTACCAGCTGACTTAAAAAAATACTAGTAGTCATGGTCAATTTGAAGGTGGGCTGAGTTTTCAAGAAGATATTGACTATGTGATGGACTGAGCATCTCACATACTCAGTTGACTCATGTCGATTAAGAGGATATGTTACTTCCAAAATAAATTACCAGATACAATTTACCAAAGTTATGTAATCATGGAGTCTGTGGAATAAGGAATACATTTTATGTCCTGTAGAACAAAGTTGGGCAAAGAAAGGCTGCCCCTGAAAACTTGATGTGAAAATTAAAGAACATGAGAGTTTCCTGGTAACAATGGCTATTTATATGTACTATTTGGGCTTTGGAAACAAGAAAAAAATCTGAAGATAGAGCAGTTAGTTATGAGAAAAATGAGAGTGAGATGATTTTCAAATCATGCTTTATATTAGCCTAAGAATGGCTCAAATCTCATGAAGAGGTAGAAGACCATGCTTTTTCAAAGAAGTTACCTGTTCTTACTTAACAACAACAACAAAAAAACCCAAAACCCAAAAACAAAACAAAACAAAAAAAATTCACTAACAAAGAAAAAAGACAACACACTTAACTAGTACATTCTTTCTGTTCTATCAGGAATAGCAAACCTGAGGATATGAAAAATAAAAAAATAATACATCACTTTATAAAATTAAGATTTAAAATAGTATATTTGCCTCTGTTTCCTATCTTTTTATAAATGCTTAATTAAAGCACATACACACATATAGACACATACCTTCAAGTTTACTTTTTCTGTATTACCTTTACTTCAGGTGACATATACATTGCAGAGAAGTAAATATAATTCAAATACACCATCAAGTTAGTGTTGAGTGAACCTAGACTGAAATGCAGTAACTGAAGATGACAGCGCTATGAAAGAAATAGCATTTGTTAGGATAGAATATGGAAAATCATTGGGAAAAAATACAAGTTGTGGGAACTAATTTCAGTTCTTAAAATGGGTGAATAAATGGTTGATGGACTTAAGATTCAGATTACAAGAGTGAACTGAGGCCAAGTGTAGTATCGATGGTGGTTTTAACTTTCTGTATACCTATAAAAGCTGATATCTTCTTGACTTTTATTACATTGATGATCACTATACTATGATTAAGTGATGATTAAATGAATCCATCTTCAACTCATATCTTTAGGAAAGTGACAATGAAAAGAAATAAAGCGTATCCTAGAGTGTATTACAACCTGGGGGGGATCAGTTGGGCATGGCCTGATTCACACCCTGGTTTGTTGCTACACAGTGTGGTCCACGGACGACTGCCATGAGCTGATTAAAGGAATTGGAGTGTTTAGACACCTTCATGGCAAGTTAAATGGCTGTGACATCCTAATATGTAATAATTATTCTAATGATTCACCCTCCTGTATTTTACAAAATACTTGATATCTTAGAAATAAATAATAACAATTTTCTCATTACATACAGCTTTGAAATGAGACTCTCCATTCTAAAAAATGAGGCTTTCATGTGTGCATGTTACTCACATGGTAACTGAAGCTTATGAAATACCAAACAACAGAAAGACTAATCTGATTCTGTTAGAGAAAAAAGAAAACCATGGAAAACTTTGGCTTCTTATTTGAGTAGGAGCGAAAGAACCCCCCTGATGGGAAGGATGGAGTAATTCTTATATTGCTGTTTTCTTACCTCTGTCATTGATCACAATCTTCAAACTGAACATTATAGAATAGTATAAGGGATTTTCATCTCCCAAAGTTTGGGAAATTATAAAGAAAGTCCCACCAATGTAAATTGACTAAAATATCTGGCCTCTATGAATTGCATCTTAGGCAACTGAAAAGATGACCACCAAACCAATTTTAGGGATTTTGGAGAATTTATGACAAAAAGAGGGATATTAAAAGTGTATATGAGTTATTCTAGTTTTATAAAGTAGAAGAAAATAGGTTCAGTTAACCATATTGAGATGGTTTATAAACTTATCGAGAAAGCAATGATTACTATGTTCAGTGTGATTCACTAGGAAGTGATTTTAGAATAAATTTCTTCTCTCTTTTTGCACTGATTTCAGACAGAGCACAAAAACAGAGTACACACAAAAACAGTGAGAATCTTGTTGATTTTGCCTGCAGAGTATTCCTTATAGTGGCCTCAGACTCAGCTCTTCTTTGGGGAGTCTGCCCTGCCCTCTCTTTTAATTTCACGTCATTCTGATGGGGTTAAATCTATACCCCAGATCCAGAGACTGGTATTTTACACAAACAAATGATAATGATGCATAGATTTTTTTTTTTTTCCTAGAACTGTTAGTAAGAAGAAGTTCACATTCTGCTGGGGTTGCCGAATTTGTGAGAGTTAGCTCGTTGTCATTCTACATTTCTTAGAGAAAAATAAAATCAGCATATGGAGAGCATATCTAAGACATGAAGAAGATTTTGATGACATCACTAATTCATCAGAATTAGCTACTTTAACTATTGGACTTTTCTAGTACAACATTCAGTAAAATCTCATCTCTGACTTAAGATAGCTTGATTTGGGATTCTATCATTAAAACTGAAAGAATTCTGACTTTATATGCAGTATATCTGAACATCAGTAGACTATTTGTTTGCACTGGGCACAAGAATAAGGGCTGAATGTAAAGACAATTTAATGAATTGGAAATTAGTAGAATGGCCATAATTAAGCTTTATGGTCATCATTAAACAACACAGTTCTTAACTAAATGCCATATAATACTTCATTTTTATCTTTGTCACAGGAAGCATGCTTCTCAATGACTTAGAAGAAGTAATAGAATATAAGACTGTTTTAGAAAAGCAAACTTGAAAAACAATATTTCCACTACAAAACCTTGTGAATAATTGCTAAAATAAATAGCAAGGAGTAATAGCAAGAAAGCTGATAAAAATATCTTCATGAGAACTATAGCTGCTCAGTGAATCTTTATTAATCTTAGTACTGTAAAGTGTCATGTTTTTATAATCATCTTGGGGACAGGAGGCAAGGTGACCAAGTTGGTCCCATTAAAGACCTTTGAAAGACCACACCCTTAGTGAAAAAGTACATTAGAAGCAGTCAACTTTGGAAAACAGTGTGGAGATTCCTCAAAAAATTAAAAATAGAGCTACCCTATGAGCCTGCAATTGCACTACTGGGTATTTACCCCAAAGATACAGATGTAGTGAAAAGAAGAGCTATCTGTCCCCCAGTGTTCATAGCAGCAGTGGCCACAATCCCCAAACTGTGGAAAGAGCTGGATGCCCTTCAACAGACAAATGGATAAAGAAGATATGGTCCATATATACAATGGAATATTATGCAGCCATTAGAAAGGATGAATACCCAACTTTTTTTCAACATGACGAGACTGGAGGAGATTATGCTGAGTGAGATAAGTCAAGCAGAGAAAGTCAATTATCATATGGTTTCACTTACTTGTGGAACATAAGGAATAACATGGAGGACATTAGGAGAAAGAAAGGAAAAGTGAATTGGGGTAAATTGGAGGGGGCCACAATGCATGAGAGACTATGGACTTTGAAAAGAAAACTGAGGGTTTTGGAGGGGAGGGGATGGGAGGATGGGTAAGCCTGGTGGTGGGTACTAAGGAGGGCATGTATTGCATGGAGCATTGGGTATGGTGCATAAACAATGAATCTTAGAACACCAAAAAAATAAAATTCAATTTAAAAAAAAAAAAAGAAGAAGAAGAAGAGGCAGTCAACCCACTAACAATTGGAAACAGGTAGGTTAGTCTCTCAGATTCAACCAATCTCAAAAGTCTCTGAGAATTCATGATTATTATTACTACCTTCCACCTAGTTTGGAGTTCAAATTTACTCTTCCTGAGAGAGAGAAAAACCAAGAAACATACGGGAGTGGGGATTGGGTTAAATAGATGATGGGGATTAAGGAGTGCACTTGGTATGATGAACACTGGGTGATTTACGAACTGTTAAACGACTATATCGTATACCTAAAACTAGTACAGCACTGTATACTAACCGGAATTAAAATAAAAATTTTAAGGAAATGAAAAAATATCTTAGCTCAATGTATCAAATTATATAAATATGTAATTGGTATCAAATGAAAAAAAGCAGAAACAAACCCATAATTACAGAGAATGAACTGTTTATTGCCACAGGGGGGTGGTGGGGGGAAGATGAACAAAAAGGGATGAAGGGGAGTGAAAAGGTGAGGGTAAGGGGAGATACAGGCTTTTAGTTAAGGAATGAATAATTCACAGAGATGAAAGGGAATATGGTCAATGATTTAGGAATAGCATTGTGTAGTGACAGATGGTAGCTACACATTGCATAATGTATAGACTTGTCAAATCACTATGTTGTACATGTGGAACTAACATAATATTGTTATGTCAACCATACTTCAATAAAAGTAAAAATAAAAGTAAAATAAGAAATGCCCTCTTCCTGCATCATCCAGAAAACTCCAGGTCAATAAACTAATCTAAAGTTGTCCTTATTGTTGGCACTGGGTCAAGCTAGGAAAAACAAAACAAAACAAAACAAAAAAAAACACTGAATTCTCTGGAAAACCGTTGCCTCGAACTAGAACGCACAGTATTCTAACAAGACACAACATGCTTAATCCAAAATTGCAAAACACATGAGGAAGCACATACCATATATGAGTAACAGTTGAGAGCTGCCCACCACTAGACTCCCACAGAGTAGAATCCTAGAAATGTTCTTCAAAAATAAAGGAAAAATATCCCATAAAGAAATTTTGAGATGCAATAAGTAATGATGAGCACAGATACTGAAAAACATGGGAAAATAAAAACCAAAACTGACTATAAAACAAATAATTTTGAACCTTGTCAGATTAAAACCCCCAGCAAAACAGCCACCAAACAATGATGTGACTTGAAGGAAAAAGTATTGTTTTCAGATGAGAATGGTGACAGAGCACAAAACTGCATCATATGCAATTGATTGAATTGGAGGGATTTGGAACTGTTAGCCAAGAGAAGACCACTTTGGGAAAATAAAGTCTTTCTTAAAAAATCATACTGGAACACTTACATTTTATTGTGAACACTACCAGGTAGTAGGGCAAGAAATAATGAAGCACAGATTTCACTGAAATATAAAGAAAAACTTTTTTTCATTAAGTCTATTCTAAAAGAGTGGACATCCTCTGAAAGAAATAATGTTTTTGTCTCTAGAGGTATCATACATAGTTTGAATGGCTGCTTCTACGTATTCTTACAGGAAAAATTCAAGAACTAGACAGATGGATTAAATACATTGTAATATTTCTTCTAAAGAGATACTAGTTTGGGACTATGGTTATAATACAAATATTTTTTTCTTGATTTGTGAAAAAGGAATTATGCACATAAATAAACCTACAAAAGAGATGGAAATTTTTATCATATGATTATTGAACGATAAGAAGATTAGTTTCCAAATTCTGCTTCCATATAAGGTGGAATACCAAGAACTAAATATACCCTCTGACATGAAACAATGAAAACATCATACTAAACACTGCTTTTCAAGACATTGGATATCAGGCAAAGAAAGGCATTACATTTCTGAGAGAGGAAGGTAAAAGAATCCCTATGTTTGCCCCTAGCTTATAGCTGGAGAGAATTTGTAGGCTACACTCATAGAGGGGGGTTCAGGTGGAACCTAGCAGTCTTCCTAAATTGAGGAGACATTACTGGAGTCTGGGGAAGCTACTGACTAAAGTTGACAGTAGAGGGTTCCAGAGAGAAAAGAGCTGCATGCAGAGAATTCTCTTCAAGTATTCAGCTGAGTAGTTATCAGTGCACATGAGTGAGCAAATTCCCATCATTGGACAAAGAGCCATCTAAAAGAATGAGAGGAAAAAATCTTTGAGCATCATAAATAGCTTGGAGTAGTTATTGATTTGGTAAGCCTGAGTGAAAACCTCATAATTCAAGGGATATTTAGTAAAGTACCCAGAAAATTTTGCTCCACTAGGACAATAATTAGCCCTAGACTAAATACTTCCATAGCCCCACATAACAAAGCTTAAAAGTAAGACCAGAAAGAATGACGTTACTTTCAAGTATCTTAACCACATCTCAGAACATAGCTCAAGAATGTTTTTAGGAATATAATAATACCTAGTACCTACAAAGGTAAGATTCTTGATATCTGGCATCCAAGGAAGCAGGAAAAATATAACCCATAGTATTTAAAACAAACAAAGCAGTTAAAACCAACCTAGAAAGACAGAAATGGTAGACTTAGTGGACGAAGACATTAGGGAAGTTGTAATAACTATATTCTATATGGTCAAAAGTCAGATGAAAGATTGAGCATGTTAATTAGAGAGATGAAAGCTATAATATGAGGAGATCAAATTGAACTCGTAGAACTGAAAACTACAATGTAGGAGATGGGCATAATAGCCAGTAAGACACTGTAGAAGAAAAGACTAATGACCTTGAAGACATAATAGTAAAAGTATTCAAAATAAAACAGAGTAGAAAAACAAAGACAATAAAACAACAGCTAAAAGCATCAGTGAGTATCAGTGAGTTGCAGAAAAACTTCAGCTGGTCTGATATAGGTTTAATTGTAGTCTCTCTCTTAAAAAAAAAAAAAAAAGGAGGTATGTTCAGGGTGGGGCCAAATAGATGTGTAAAAAAGAGTCCAAATTTTTTTCAAAACTTGATGAAAACTGTAAATCCATAGAACCAAGGAGCTTCATGAACCCAAGCATATGTGTACAGCCTAACAAACACCCTAATTTATGATAGGATACTTCAGGTTCCAATTCAGATTCCATAAGAAGCATTAGAAAGATGGTAAGCTCTGGCTTCAGTTTTTTTTTCTTTTTTTTTTCTTTCTTTTTTTTTTTTTTTAATTATTGATGTACATAGAGATAGCATCATCAGTAACAAAAATAAACATTCTTTGGATGCTTGAATATAAATAGTTTCAATTTCTAAAAACTTAGGCCCACAAACTAGCACATAATCACTTCCACCATATTCTCTTGTTAAAAACCGTCACAACACCCACCCAGATTCAAGGAAAAACCTGAGCCCTCACCTCCTGATAGAAGAAGCATTAAAGAATATGTGGCCATCTTTAATCTGTCCACCTGTCCATACTGCCTTTCGATATTCATCTGAACTATTAGGATTTGGGTAATTCTAAGTGCAGAAATTTGGTAGACATAGCTAACCATAAGAAAATAATTTCTCTTGTTACAGAGAAATATCCATCCTTTATCTGTGGCTATTAAAAAACATTAGGATCATAGCTCTCATTTTTTATTGTCTGGAGAATATCATATTTGCTGGATTTTTAAACCGATATAGGAAAGAGGACAAAAACTCCAATATAACTAAAATTTATATTTTTCTTTTCCTTCTTCAGTTTCTTAAAACACACTATATTTCCAATTGATGGCAGAAATCTTTCAGGACTTAATTTAGAACTATAATACTTATGGATTTTTAAAATTACAATTTTTTTTTTAAAACAAGAAAATTGTATGTCATTTGTTTGGTAGAGTATGAGATGAATGTTACTTGAGGAAATGTTATATTTAAAAATATCAACTATTAATTTTTGCTGATTCAGTAAATACAGTTACTTTGCTTTAGTGCAATTAACCTTGTTCATCTGTACTTTTAAAATTGTGCTAATTCATTCAGGGTAAGGCTAGTATTTATCTTTTTATCATCTAGAAAAATATATTTGTTAAAGTAAAAGTATAATAGGACTCCACAGTATGTTACAAAGTGCTTAGGAAAGTTTTAATTTTTTTTTTTTTAAAGATTTCTGTACTTATTTTAGAGAGCAAGGGAGAGAGAAAGAGAATCTCAAGGAGTCTCTCTGCTAAGCACAGGGTTCAATCTCATGTCCTATGAGATCATGCCCTAAACCAAAACCAAGAGTGAGATGCTGAACCGACTGACCCATCCAGGTGTCCTGAAAAGTTTTAGTTCTTCAATAACTCTCACTAACTGTAGAAATACAATTTACATGAGACAACTGGGAATTTAACATAAACAGATCTTTTTATTGGAAAAGTTTTTTTAACTGCTAAGATCATTATAAATACATACATATATATCTATCTACATATATAGATATAAATTTAAAACTTTTAAAAATAATAATTTTGACATTCTATAAATTTACCAAATTTTTTCTCCAATTAGCTCAAAGCATTCTTTAAAGCAAAAAATAAAAAGCTTTGAATTAGAGGAGCGCCTGGCTGGCTCAGTTGATAGAGCATGAGACTCTTGATCTCATGCTCATGTTGGGCCAAGAGGTTACTTGAAAAAAAAAAAAAAGGTTTGAATTAGATAAGTAAGTCCAGATTGAATTATAGTCCGTCAGTTTGTTATATTATCATACCTTCTGTTTTCTCCTTGTTTATAAATTAGGATTTATATTACTTGTTTTCTGAGTTCCTTTAAGGATTTAATAACACAGCATAATATCACCTAACAGCATTCAGCACAGTGTGTAGGACAGTGTATATTGTAAAGACAAAAGACATTAACCAAAATCTCAGTAACTAACCTAAATCTTAGTAAACTTTTTAAACTTCTCTTGGAACTAGGTAGAAAAAAGTACAGGCACAAAAAGTGGTTTCTCTCTTTTTGCTCCTTGCAATAGCTCTATATAACTGTGAATGTGTGTTTTAGTTATCAAATCTATTGTGCAAACCCCATTATAAAATAGGGTCATTATTTTCTAGTTTGGTAACTGATTTCAACTACAAAGAAGCAGTAGCTTTAAGTGGTACTTTCGCATATGTTTTTCAGAAACTTAGCATGTGTTTTTCTGACTTTCTTAAAGATCTAATCCAAAATTCATTATCTGGGAAGTTTAGGATCATAAAAGGCAGGTTGGAAATATGAGAAGAACAATTATAATTGAACGATGACCTTAATAATAAATGAGAATGGTCTTTAAATGTTCTTGCCGGGTCTGCAGACAAAGCTACTAACAGCAATGAGTGTACATAGAGCTCAAGACAGAGGAGGTCAGAGGGTTGGGATGGGGAATTTCCCAAATGCAGATTCCAACCCTCTGAGACAGCTCTTTCAACAGATCATGGTGCAGACTTCCTGGAGAGGACCATCTGAAAGGCAGTCTACTGAAGAAATGCGAGAGTAAATTTGAAAGCACATTTTATTCCTGGTATATGAAAATACACTCCCTCCCTCTTCATACATAGCTGAGGAACTCATATAAGGTTAGGTACACCGTTAAGGGATGAGCACTGAATTAAAGTCTATGAATCTACAATATACTTTTGATAGTAGGGTAAGAAGAAAATAATGTCACAGAAGTGTGTGTGATAATAAAGGTATATATCTTAGGACTCTCAATGAACAGGAATATGTACTTTAAGCCATAGTTTGGTGTTCAACATAATAAAATATAACATAAGATTTCAACAAGGTTATTGTTTCCTTTTTTTTTTTTTTTTCAACTAAGAGATGGAAAATTGGAGTAATAGAAAGTGAGAGTTGAAAGACTTCTTGGGGTCCATCCAGATTAACTCCTTATTCATGAATGGGGGAGTTGAAATGAAGAATTAAGAGGAATATTCAAGTGTATCTCTCTACAAACTATATGAGATGTTGCCTAATTTATGAGTTACTTAATAAAGCCAATTACATCTTCCAAAAAAAAAAAAAAAAAAAAAAAGGACTGCTCAATGTCAAAGAGAGAACTGGAATTAGAATTATCTAAAACTAGACTTCTGGGCTTCCAGAGGCTAGTGTTTCTTCTGAGCCACATCGATAGGTTTACTATTTTGTTTTCCCCCAGAGTCAAAGAGATGGGTATGTCCAGTCTCCTAAGCAAACCAAGGCAAACATTATCCTCTGTACTTCCCTAAGCAGCTGTCCTTAACACACTGATAAGTGAGGCTGACACTCTTGAAACGTCACTGGTGCTTTCTGTGCAAAGAATCTGAAGCAATCTCAGTGAACAGAGAGTCTCTTTCTATATTGAAAAGAATTTTGCTTAGGTAATACGTTTATATTATGAGAAATCCCCGTCTGTGGAAATACGGAGTCAGAACAATAAAGCCGAGCTGGTTGTTAGATTTGCATGTGCTACTTAGCCCCTGATGTTTCTCTTGTAAAAGTGAAATGTTTCACTTGTAAAAGTGAGGTGAGCTTTGCAAATGAAAACCAGGCATTCCATTGGGGTGATAAAAATGTCAAACTTAGAGCTGCTGGGGTGAAGGATGAAAAGGAAAACAAATCAATGTGTTTCAACAGGAAAAAAAATTTAAAGTAGAAACCACTGAACAGTTTAAATCTCCAGTTTCTAAATAACTATAAATTTCCTATATAATCTAAATAATTGTTCATATGCACCAACTTCTTTCATATCACAGTGACTTTGGTATAACTCTCAGAAATATATAGCAGGGTTTTTCTAGGAAATTGAACTATAACATGTATTATTAATAAGTCAAGGAAATATGTTTTTAGACAACTTTTTTTAAAGATTTTATTTATTTATTTGACAGAGATCACAAGTAGGCAGAGAGGCAGGCAGAGAGAGAGGGGGAAGCAGGCTCCCTGCTGAGCAGAAAGCCAGATGAGGGGCTCTATCCCAGGACCCTGAGATCATGACTGAGCTGAAGGCAGAGGCTTTAACCCACTGAGCCCCCGCTAGACAACTTCAATAATAACATCATTCAGTTAATACTTAATTACCAGTTATATTCTAAGAGAGTCCCTTTTCTGTAGTGGAAGAGTTTCTGTTCTTTAATTTTAAAACACTTGTATTTTTAAACTTTGCTGGTCAGCCAAAAGAAGTTTATCAGGCAATTATTATGTATCAGGCATTGGGTTATGCTCTGGTAATATAGCAGAGATCAAGTTCTGCTGTATTATGATCAAGTTCTGCTATAGCAATGCCCTCCCAAAGATTATGGACAAGTAAGAAAGAGAAACATAATAATTGCAAAGAGATTAGTGTTATGAGGGGAAAGGTCACTGGGTCTAAGAAATTATTATTTCTATCATTACAGAATATAACAATTCAAGAGTTAACAAGGTAAAGGAGTAGAAGCCTTCCATGGAAAGAGGACAGCATGTGTGATCACTCAGCTTTAAAAGAACTTTGCTTAATTAAGGCTTTAAAGGCAGGCCAATGCAGCTGAAAGCTTGAAAGTCAGGGAGAAAATGGAATAATATTATCCTGGAGAGGAAAGCAGAGGTCACATCTTGAAGGGCCTTCTGAATCTCGCTGAAGAATTTATGCCATAATGGGTACGTTCTAAACATTTCATATAAGAGAATAACACACAACATTTTGAATAAACTAAGATGGTGGAATGACTTAATACATTATTTTTAAAATTCTCCCTTTATTAATTTGCAGAGAAAGTAGCAAAGGAGGGGAAGAATGGAAGCAAGGAGGCCAACTAAAATTACATTGTAATGTTGACTGGAGAAGAGTATGTTGGCAAAATAGATCAAGAAGAATGCATTCAATTGAGACATTGTTTAGTGGGAGGATTGACAGCTTTTACTCATGGGATAAAGGACATTCTGAAGATGAATCTAAGCTTTAGACTTTAGAAAATGTGCAATTAGGGGCACCTGGGTGGCTCAGTGGGGTAAAGCCTCTGCCTTTGGCTCAGGTCATGATCCCAGGGTCCTGGGATCGAGCCCCGCATAGGGCTCTCTGCTCGGCGGGGAGCCTGCTTCCCTCCCTCTCTCTCTCTGCCTGCCTCTCTGCCTACTTGTGATCTCTGTCTGTCAAATAAATGAATAAAATCTTAAAAAAAAAAAAAGAAAAGAAAATGTTCAATTAAAGGTATAAGTTGGTGCAAAGTTAAAAAAAATTAAGGATGGAAAATACTTGGGGGGAATAATCAAGGGTTCATTTTGTAAGTTGAAGGTGCCTTTGAAAAATCTCAGTGTGAAGTCAAGAAGGCAGTTGGATATAGAAATCTAAAACTCAGAAAAGGGGTTTGGATGAAAGTTGCAAATTTGGGCATCCTCAGCTTAGGTAGATTTAAAGCCATTGGGACAGTGGGGTCACCAGGGGAGACAGTGGACAAGGAAATAAGAACCTAGTTAGTGAGCCCAGCTTATAGAGCAATGCTTATTTTGTATAAAAGCTACAGACAGTGTTCAATTTCATCTCAAATCTCAGTCACTACAACTCTGCACATGATGGCTATTTGGTACCATTGGGATGAATGAAAGCTGAGACACTGTAATTGACAAAGACAGCGTTATTTAATAAAATGAATACAACTAAAGAAAATGAAATGTTTGGGTAAAATACATCGAGTAATTTGAGTGAAGTAAGCATTTGAGTGAATTATGTAGAGTTTTTGTTTTAGCGAGAACTCTTAATTGTCCTGACTTGACCAAGTCATTATTGACCCTGTATTGAGAACAGCGATCAGATGAATATGGTAAAAACAAAACAAGACAAAACATTTACTCTTTCATTCTAAAACTATGTGGATGGACCTAGAGGGTATTATGTTAAATACAGTAAGTCATACTGAGAAAGAAAAATTCCATATGATTTCACTCGTATGTGAAATCTAAAATAAATAAATAAATAAAATACAAAAAACAAATAAAAAAACAGCAGACTCAGATCTATTAATAGACAGCAAACTAATGGTTGCCATAGGGGAGAAGGGAAGGGGGAAGGCATACCTGGGGGATGGGACAAATATGGAATGGGAGATATAGGCTTCCGGTTATAGAATAAAAAAGCCACAGGAACAAAAGACATAGGATAAAGAAGATAGTCAATGATACTGTAATAGTGTCATAGGGTGACACATGGTAGCTACACTTGTAACAAACATAATATATAAACTTGTGAATCACTGTGTTACACACCTGAAACTATTGTAACATTGTGCTTTAACTAGACTCAAAAATTTATTTAAAAATAAATAAAATCTATGATTCTAATATTTGGTAATTTCAGAATTTCTTATTGGCCCTTCTCCCATCTGCCATGCTTTCTCCCAAATTAATTGTTGATACACAAACTGGTCTAGAAGCTTACATAGTGTAAAGAGAGAATCTTACTAGCAGATCCAGTCAACTACAGAACTCATGGGTATGCAACTTGTTATATATAATGGTGAGAAAATGAGGAAATTGAACACTCTGTTCTGTGTTCATGAATCTTTAGATCTTGGGGGAAAATAAAAAAATTTCACAAGAAAGGAATCATGTGCCTCATCATTAGTGTTGACTATTTATTAGAATTTTTCTTCATTACAAATTTTACCACTGTTAAAAACAACAATTTTCACAATTCATTCCTCCAAGTCATAGAGTAATCATGACTGCTTTCACATATGTTACCATAAAGATTTATCAAGAACTATCTAAATAACCTCGAGAAAAGTTAGTGGAAAAATAAACATATTTTCAAAACCTAATTAGTGGTAAGTATGGGGCAATTTTTTTCTCTTCTTCTTTGTTTTTATGATTATAAAATATCTAAAACAGAACCACACACCTTTCATTTATTATACCAAATCAATAACAGATATTATCTTTTAATTTCCTGTCTTATTCCCCTCCCCTTCTTTCCTTAACCATTCTGTACATTACTTCCTATTCAGTGGAACAATGGAGGTCTGTTTGGTTTTTTGTTTGGGTGTGTGTGTGAGTGTGTTTGGGTGTGTGTGCACGCGTGCACGCAGGCAGAGTTTACTGCTAATTGTGCTATGTGTGGTCAAAAGCATCAGAAAGGATCAGAGGATTTGCTGTCCAGCCATCGGTGCTACGTGTGCTGTCACTCTTATGAGCTTGACCGTCTGCCAATTTCTAGAACTGCAGAATTTCAAACATGAGCAGGTCAGCTGAGAGAAACCTAGTGTAGGCTGGTGGCCTTGGTAGGGCTATCCAAAAGATCCAGCAAAGGAATCAGTTGATGATGGAAGCAGGTCAGTTAAAGAGTAGAGAGACAGAGAGATAAGGGAAAGTGGGCATCCTCAAAGAAAGAAAATTGAAAGAATGTTGCCTTGATTGCTGACTTGGTTCTCAAGAGCAATTTTATGAGGTTTGCCTGAACTTTCTACCTATCGGCTCCATGATAATTCCTGTCTTCTCACACTGACCCACTGCACCCGGTATCACCCTGAACCTTTACTTGAGCTAGTTTATTTTTTCAAACAAAACAAGACAGTACTAAATGAATATGCCCAAATCTGTGCGGGTGCGTAAAGGGTAGGATGATACTCTCTTCTTAAAGATGACTACTTAACCTCGTGAATAATCTTGAAAAATTGAGGCCAGTATAAATAGTGGCCTATTTATATCTACACTTATATCTACAAAACTAAAAATTACAATCTCGTTACCCATGCATGCCTTGAGTTTGGAATAAAGGCTAAAAATGTACAATCATATAGTTTGGTTCCAAATATGTGAAAGTGGTTTTCTTTCGTTGATGAGGTGATAGGTTATTATTTCATATCACTGGCTTTTCTTTATTTTTACATTACCCAAAATAGGCATGCATTATTTTCCTAGTCAGAATAATAAATTATATAAGAAAAGGAAAATATACTTATTATAAATCAAAACAAAGAACAGAATGCAAGATTATAGTAGACTATGATTGTATATATGATTTAAAAAAAACGGAAGGGTATATCTTGATATGACTTCAGTAAATTTTTATGGTAGTAGAATAGGGTTTTCTTTCCTTTTCTCTCACTCTTTTTTTTTTTTGTTGTTGTTGTTGTATTCACTATTTTGCATAGCTTTTCTCATAACCTTTAATTTAATAGATAGCATTATCTGCCATATATCAGGCATGAGTAGAGTAGACATTTGAATCAGGTATCTATAATTATGTAAGAGTAAAATGACCTAGCCCTTCTATGGATAGCCATATATCTTACCTAACCTAAGTTGTGTTCTCTTGTAAGGATCAACAGCTGAAATACAGAAGTATCTCATCTCACTCCTGCCTTTCACTTTAGGCTTTTTTTAAGTTCAAGCAGGAAAATGGAGAATCCATTAATGGAGAGTTTGAGGCTAAGGAGGGCTAAGTCAACATGAATACTGGTCATCAGATAGGATTGGCTTATTAATCTACACCTTGACCCCCCTCTTAACACTCTCTGGCAATCTCAGTAATTGTCTTGGAATAATGTTTCCAACAACCAGCTCAGAGTCAGATGTGCTCCTAAAAATATATATACAACTAAAGACAAATACAGAAGATAAGAAAGTAAAGTTATGTTAAACACCAAAAACGTAATTACTATAAGGTCTAAAAAGACACTCTTGCTGTGATTAAAATTAAATTCTTAAAACCATTTCCTCAACCAATGTATTAAGAATGACCACAGTTTTATAACTGGTGTCTTTATATGTCATAGATATGTTCATTTACAAAGAAAGCCTACTAATGTGGATACATTGGTGCTAATTATTATGTGTTGGCTCCAGCCAAAAATTAATTTATCAGATCTTGCTTTTAACATCTCATAAATACTCAGGCCACACCTTCTCTGACTTGGAGGAGCAACACCATTCACAGTAATGTTTTCATTTTCTGCCTTGATGTTGGTACACTAGAAATCCTCAGATGTTTAAAATTCTTTACAGTTTCAGACGTAATTTCCATTTAACTGCATTTTCAAAATTTGTATGCAATTAGAGGCTATCTGGACATTTCATGTATGTAACAACATATAATTACTGTTAGAAGGAGACATACAACAAAATATTTTGTGATAGAGATTTTCCCATTATTTAGGAATCTACAATTTACCTATGATTCCCTGAACTTAGGTTTCTGTCTTGGAAAGAATATGTCTATTTCTTAAATAAGATCATAAATTCATTTGTGTGTTTTATATATCTGATGTCTACCTTTGTCTCACTTCTCTTTCCATACAGGCATCATATGCTACCTAATATGATTTGATGTGAAGAGCATAAAATCACTTTCATGGAATTCTTGTTAAAATGCATTACTTCAATCTGCTCATGAGAAAATTTCAGACAAATCCAGATTGAGGAAAAATTCAATAAAATAATTGACCAGTCCTCTTCAAAACTGACAAGGTAATGAAAGACAAAGAGAAACCAAAGAATTGTCCCAGATTGGTGGAGAATAAGACGACACACAGTATAAATGCAAAGTAATATTCTGGATTAGATCCTGGAACAGAAAATGAATATTAGCAAGAGTACTGGCAGAATTTAAATTAGGTCTGTAGGTATGTTAATAGTAGTGTATCATTGTTAATTATAGGTAATCAGATAAACATTAGGAGAGAGTGAGTAAGGGGTATAGAGAATAATGGGTATTATGTTTTGCAATTTATTTTGTTAAGTGAAAGTTTATTTTAAAATAAAGAAGAACAACAAATTCCACATTCTGAGCCCAAAGGGCCTGAACTTTTATCTTTGCAAAAAAAAAAAATAAATAAAATAAAGACAATTCTGATAATTCCTACAAAAGATCTTGGCATTGCAGAAAATTTAACTGGTGAAATAATACTTTGTAGCCCTTCTGTTATTTCCAAGGTGGCGTGAAGCTATTTTCCCCATGAAGCACACGCCGATAGGACACTGATTACATTTTATTCATGCACCTATTTTTTTCTATTCATCAAACCATAAATGCCACAGAATTTTAAAAAATGATAAAAATTTATAAGGAGTAAAATATAACTATCCCATTAATTTTTTTTTCTGGTTTGAAACCCTTAAAATCCATGAAATATTCCCAAACTAGTTTGAAAGGTGATTTAATATGTGTTCGTTTTTTTCTCCCCACTCCTTTTGACCTCATGCTATCTATGGGTCACTTTATAGGAATAGGACAACACGGCAATGAGGCAGCAGTTTCTCTTGGCTATGAATGAAGTTGTCATTATGTTCAACCGTCTTTCTCAAAACAAAGTTTCTAGAACACAATACAATACAAGCTTTTAAATGGATGAAATGTAGTCCTCAATACGCCTTAAAGCAAATTTCATGCCACTAAATATTAAACTCCTGAAAAATAGTGGATTGACATGGAATTACTGGCAGCATCTGAACTATTTTTTATAAATAATACTCTTGTAATGAGATATTATTTTAGGAGAGATAGGACTGTGTCTTTATGATAGAGACACGTATAATGACAGCTGATGTCTGGAAGGTATTAGACTGTGGTTATAATAATCACTATAATTGTAACAGTTCATGCTAGCGCAACTGCACATCTATTCTTCATTTGTCTCTAAACTAATTTGTTCTACATATGAATATATAACCTTCATCAATTTAAAGTGCCATCCCTTGGCTATGTGGGTCATTAAAGGAAATACATAATGTATGAGTTCCACCATCCAAACTTAGACGGGGAAGTCTTTGTAACCAAGTGTGAAATCATTGCTACAAGGCTGACTTCTGAGATTTAATCAAAATCAAACATGATCACAAGTGACCGTCAATCAATTCCAGAGTTACTCATATATTTTATTTTGAACAGAGGAGTTTCATTCACAATTTTGGACCCGATATTGATCATGAGAGCAACTAAGGTCATCAAATGATATGGGTAACTTAATGAAGTTAAAGAAATTTCCCAAAGGGCATTACTGTTCCAAAAGACTAACAATCAATCCCTAAAAATGAATTCATTGGAACAAGTTTATTCAGGGGGCACAGCACAATATCTGGGATGACAGAATAAGTAGCAAGTTTGTTGCTACTTATCACAAACAATGAGAGAAGTAGAACAAAATACATCCCATTTGAGATTAACACTTTTGGGGAGCTCTACAGTATGTGGAATATGAAGAAATTAATTACTACTAGGGAAAGATTATAGCGTTCTTGGTAGTGATGCTAATACTATGACATCATTCTTGACTATTTAACATTTTGTATTTTAATGAATATTATTTTGTGTTCTACTTCCTATACATTTCCTCAAACGTAGTTTGAGTTGAAGATGTTTAAAAAGAATACCCCTGTCCTAACAAAAGGCATGCATCCTGAAACACAAAATAGGTTTGTCCAGGATCACTCAATTCAGCCTCCAATAGTAAGGATGAGATTTTTATCCTTGATTAGGATAAAATTGATTAGGGAGGGGGATTCATTACCTTTAGCTAAGTGTCCTCTATGAACATATACAAGTAGATCAGATTCAGAAATTGGGAAATTTTTCAGGAATATGCATAGGTGTCAATGCTATGTGAAGAGTGAAATGTGGAAGGTCAGTGCTTCCGTGTCTTGTTCAAAGTACAGCAGATTAAGTCCTGAGTTCATTGCAAGTTTAGCAATTTTGGTTTAGATAGTTCTCTTAAGTAAATATGAAATTTTAGAATCGAGGTCCCTTTCCTTGTGAACTGTTGATTTTTTGTGGGTGTGCTTTTATGCAACAATCAGAAATAAATGGTTCTCTTTTGGGAAGGTTGGGTAACAGGGTGATGGGCATTAAGGAGGGCAAGTGATAGCATGAGCACTGGGTGTTATGTACAACTGACGAATCACTGTCCTCTACATCTGAAACTAATAATACCCTATATGTTAATTAATTGAATTTAAATTTTAAAAAAGCTGCAACAACAACAACAAAAAAAGGCAAGAAATGGCTCTCTTTTTGGCCAGAAGATTCTTTGCAGTTCAAATGAAGAGGAAAATATAGCTATAGCATATGGAGAGTGGAGGCATTACATAACACACTAGGGATTATAGTTGCAAAATAGACTATGGTTTATATTTCTTTTCAGAGAATTTGTGTGTGTGTGTGTGTGTGTGTGTGTGTGTGTGTGTCTGTGTATGTGCGTTTCTCAACATGCATACAAATAGATGAGGCAGGACCATTTCCTTTTTGTGGAAATAAGATTTTATTTCTACTTATCTTATGCAATATCTAATGGTATAGACTAAAAACCTATTTTAAATCAGTTTGTAGAGGCTGGGCTATTCATTAACCATATTAAAAAAGAGTATAGGAAGTACTTTTCAGTCTTTTATTTTTCCGTTATGGCAAATATTTTATATTCCTCTTCATGTCTTCTAGAATACTAACTCCAAAGCAAGAGTGCTGCTAGACTTCATGACTTCTACATGCTATAAATTTTTTATTTCTATTCTATGTTTAGAAGTCCCGAAAAAAGTTGAAAAAGCAATGTGGTGTCAAAAGTCATTCAACCATATAAACTACCTTAAAACTTTTGCTTGACAATTTTCAACTGAGATTTGGGCATTTAAATTAGCATTAAAAATGTGCTTGACATCCTGTAAATAGAGTACCAGGCTAATAAAAAATATTTGAAAATACTGCTGATGACAGTGACAATATAGCAAGTTTAAAATTAAATGCTCTCACAGGCATACATGTGTGTGCACACACCTGTGTACGTTACAAAACAGACCAAGATGTGGTGACATATTTTTAAATGTAATATAAATATTTAAGTAAATTATGTAACTTAATAAAGGCATCAAAAGTTTTATATCTTCTTTTGGGTTGGTAAAGAGTCATATGTTTAACCTGCAGTACATGTGAGTTGAATTGAAATCAAATGAAAATTGGTAGTTTTCACTACTTTACTCGTGAACACTGTAAGATAGCAGCAGCAAATACTCCCTCTCTCATTCTTCTATTCAATCCTTGCCCCTTATTTTTATTTATTCATTCATAAAACTCTTTTTTTGGGGGGGGCAGGTCTTTCTCTAAGTACTGGGGATATAGCAGCAAAAAGATGAGAAACATCTCAATACTTCCAGAGCTTCCATTCTAAATGGAGAGAAAAAGACAATCAGCTTGATAATTAAGCAAAAAAAAAAAAAAAAAAAAAAATGATGCTAATGCTTAAAATATAATTAAGCCAGGAAAGAGAACAGGAAGTGCTTGGCTCACAGTGGTTATAATTTTGCAGATGGTGGTCAGTTAAAACTTCACAAACTACACTTGAGAAAAGGTTTGAGGGAAGTGTGGGTGAGAGACATATGCAATGAACAGCAAGGTGCGGGAGGGCCCTGAGATGGGGCTGTGTCTGAAACATTCAAAGAACAGCAAATAGGTCAATGTAGAGGGAGTAAGAGGAAGACAAATCAGGATGAATTCAGAAAGCTCAAGAGAATGGATGAGAGGTCACTAGATGGGTTTTACCTCTTATTCTGAGTGAGATCTAAAGTGAGATCTAAAGCTACTGGAGAGTTCTGAGCAGTGCTTTCATATCCCACGTTACGTTTTCTACGGGTAGCTTGTCTGTTAATTTGAAGGAGGAGGAGTAATAGTAGAGACAGGGCGGGCAGTTGGTAAGCTATTACAATGACCCTGAGTACAGATTTTTGTGCCTCGGGTCAGGTTGGTTGCAACGGATATAGTGAGAAGTGGCTGAATTCTGGGTATGTCCTGAAAACAGTGTCAAAAGGATTTGCTGACAGAACAGGTCTTATTCACAAGATAAAGAGTAGTAGAGAATGACTCCTGGATTTCTGGTGAGAAGCACCTGGAAGAATGGAGTTTCTCCCTACTGAGATGGTGATGAGGTAGAAAATCAGCGACTCAGTTTTGGATATTTAATATTTGAGATCCTGGTGGAGTCTAGGAGTTGAGGAGAGACCAGCAAAGGGAAAGTGGCTGATAGAGAGGAAGAACACCAGCAAGGTCTGGAAGCCTAATGAAGACAGTCTGAGTTGGTACAGTTGTTGACATCCCTGAGAAAATGGATAAGGATGGATTCAGAGAGGAGGAGAAACCAACAAAATGGAGGCAGAGAGAGTCTCCCTTCGATTCTGAACAAGACTACCTAATATGTCAACATGTTTTGGGTAGAAACTGGAAGGTGGTTGTTTTGTGAGTGTATTAGTGCTGCTGTAAAAAACTGTCACAAACTTAGTAGCTCAAAAACAACACAAATGTATTATCTTGTAGTTCTGTAGATCAGAAGTCCGAACAAGTCTCACAGACTAAAATTAAGGGATTAACTGGGCTGCATTTCATTTTTGGAAACTTCGAAACTGTTCTTTGTCCTTTTATAGTTTCCAGAGGTCACTCCTATTCCTTGGCTCATCCTTCTTTGTCTGTCTTCAAAGGCAGTAATACTACATCTCTTTGCCAATTGTTCCATTGTCTCATGTCCCCCTCTCTTCTTTCATTTTTGAGTGCCCTTGGGTCACAATGAACCCACCTGGCTAATCTAAAATAATCTGCCTGTTTGAAGGTCAGCTGACTGACAACCTTGAGTCTCTTCTGCCATGTAAATTAACGTATTGACAAAATCTGGGGATTAGGACATGGGCATCTTTGGGAGTGGGGTGGGGCTGTTATTTTGCCTACTTCAATGAGAATATAAAATGCTATTGGATGATAAATCATTTTTTTCTTGTTATTCATATTAGCACATTTATTTTTCCATTAAGCCTAATCATTTTCTTCTAAGTAAACAAACCAGGGTAGTGCACATACAAAATAAAATAGTTATAAAACACATTACTGCTTAACCAATTATGGCTACAGTCCTGACATGGAATAGGGAGGTATATGCAACAGGTGAAGTATAAAAGACATCCAAATTGACAAGAAAGAAGTAAAACGTTCACTATTTGAAGATGACATGATGCTATATATAGAAAATCAGAAAGACTCCAAAAAACTGCTAGAGCTGATAAACAAATTCATTAAAGTTGCAGGATACAAAACATACAGCAATCTGCTGCACTTCTATACACCAATAATGAAGCAGCAGAAGGAGAAATCAAGGAATCAATCCCATTTACAATTGCACCAAAAATAATAAGACACCTAGGAATAAACCTAACCAAGAAGATGAGAGACCTATACTCTGAAAACTGTAAACCACTGATGAAAGGAATTGAAGATGACACAGAGAAATGGAAAAACATCCCATGTTCATGGACTGGAAGAACAACTATTGTCAAAATGTCTATGCTACCCAAAGCAATCTACACATTTAATGCAACCCTATTAAAATACCAGCAGCATTTTTCACAGAACTAGAACAAACAATCCTCAAATTGACATGGAAGCACAAAAGACCCCAAATAGCCAAAGCAACCTCAAAAAATAAAATTCTTAGTTTGGTATATGAAAAGAAAAAAAAATGTGTTTAGGATGTAAATGAATATTGTACAAAAGTGTGTCTATAGAAACATTAACTCTATGAATATTGAAAAATATTGTGAAATTGTTCAGTTTTTGTTTTGTGTTGCACAAGTATAGGAAGAGCCAAAGCCAGCAGACTGCCTTGAAGGAGATGGTGGAGCTAGAATTTGGGTTCCAGGCAGAGGCAAAGCTAGGACGCATAGATTGGAACTGGTATTAGGAAAATCTTTTAACAGTCAACAAAGTTTAATGAGCCAACTATGGGAGATAGAATTTTAGGTTATTATTGGCTCAAAATCAATAATAAAGAATATATAGAGGGCAACATATGGAATCTAAGGTTTAGAGTTAGGCTTCTTGAGTAATATTCTTGAAGCTGATATGTCCCTTTGTGCAGCACTGATAATTTTTCATGTTCTAAACAACTATTGTGTACTACTAATCTCTGCATACACACACACATACACTAATCTCTGCAACACAGTCTCTTATGAATAGATCTTAAAAGTGCTCATCACAAGAAAAAAATTGTTACTATGCAAGGTGATTGATGCTAATTAACTTGTGATCATCTTATAATACATACATATATCAAATCATTATGTTGTATACCTTGGACTCACACATTGTTTTATGTCAATTATGTTTCAATGAAACGGGAGAAAAAGTCTTTTATGTTTCTCATTTCTGCGAAAAATTCTCTGCCTTTAAATAAAATGATTATTTACTAAATTCATGTTATATGTAATGTAAGGTGTTTGGTTCTGTGATAATATATAAATGCTGCTCTTTAGCATTTTACAACAGCATATATGTGGATAGAGCATAAGCATATTAAAATCTTTAATAAATAGACAAATATTGAATAGTGGTGCATTAACAAAACATATACATGATTTCCTAAGACCATAATATAGGGTTTTATTAGTAAGAAGAAAAAAAAAACAACTAAAAAGGCAGTTGTACTTTTTATCTGACTAGATAGTTTAAACCTGAGTGGGAATTTAACACTAGTGAGTCATGGGTTTTTAAGAACAAATGAAGTCATCAAACTACTGGGAAGAGATTAGTCTAACACGATAAATAAAATAGATTATACAAGATTAGAGTCATGAAGACCCGTTAAGATTCTGTTTTAATCATTCAACATTTACAATAATTTAAAATGAACCACTGTGTTTAGAAATGGAATTCAAGAGACAGATGGGAGAGAAACTGTGAAAGAAAACCAGAGTGTGAAGTAAAAAAAAAAAAAAAAAAAAAGAGTGAGTTTGCTGACAGTGGATATTAAAATGAGAGAACACAATTCTAGGATAATATTCAACCTGGAGATACTATGTGCATAAATAGCAACATAAATAGCAAAAATTCAAATTGAGAAACTATTTGGTGGTGGGGGTGAAGTGGTTGTGGAGGGAAGGTATGAAGTATATAATAAATTTGCTCCTTTCAAAGTTTAAAATGGAAAGAAATAAAAGTCCATGCAATTTCATAATCCAAAGATAATCATTGCAAATTGTTGATATATTTGCTTCCATACTGTTCTGTACTTTAAAAAGTGTATATATATATAATAAGCTATTCTCTTAATTTACTGACAAAGTTGAAGAAGTCCAGATGAAAAAAAGGTGATTTTATATATTGCTTATATAAAACAGTATTTCTTTCCTGCACAACAACTTGACGATAGGCAGCAAGAATTTTAAAAATATTTATAGGCTGTTCTAGGAACACCACTTCTAGAAATATACTATTAGAAAATAATCAGGGATGCCAACAATTTCTGTACAAGTATGTCCATTATTGTGCTGTTTGTAATACTGGAAAATTGGAAGAAAACTACGGATAGCTTAGCATAGTTTGTGTTGTATGGGAATTATCTTTAAAATGTTCTTAGAAATTTGGAAGAATTTACTGGAAAAACTTACAGGCCAAGAATTTTTGTTGCTGTTGTTGGGAGGGTAATTTCCCAACAAACTTTGTGGAAATGTATTTCTTAATGCTAGTTCTAAGGACATGTTAGAGGTGTGTCCACTTGAATTCAACTACCTATTAAGTCCTTTTCTATAATGTGTGAGAGGAGTCAGAAAAAATTCAGAGTCCAGCAATGCTCCCATAAGTACTTCTGCATTCTTAGTAATTTCTTAAGTTCAGCAAAGATTTAGTCGAAGGTGAGCATGGGTAACGAGAAATTTTGTTACAGCAAATTACTTTGGACAAAATTAATTACTTTTTCCATTACTTGCAGCTCAGCTTTAAATGCTTGAAAAATGATTCACCTTCTTTTGTTTTCAAATGAAATGAATCAGTGAATAGATTACAATGGTGTTTTCTTGAGTTAGACTGTCCTCAATAATAGATGATTTCGGGTCATTATTACCGATGAGTTCTTTAACTCCTCTCACAGTTCACATATTGACAATTTCAAACTCAAAGAACTTCCTGTATTTTGAAGTGGAAGATTTAACCCCATCTCTTCAAGAAACTAACTAGAACCCAATATAAATCCACTTCAGTGAAGTGAATTACTTATGGATATGAGATGGGTGGGAGGAAACCAAGCTTTATAAAATCATTAGTGAAGCTACTAGTGACAACATCATTTCACAAATACTTCAAATGCATTATCTTGATGATTTTTATGAGAAAAAATTAAGGCAAAAATAAAAGTCTCCAAAAGGACCCAAAGAGATTTGTAGATGAGTATGGTGCCTTGTTTCCACTGAAAGATTCCATGGAAACACAATTAGCTCCTAGGATCAGTTTTCTTGTATTCTTCATACACCATTACAATGCCAACACTTTTTTACGCTCGCCTCTTTGCCTAAGTATCCTCATGCTCAACAAGAAGCCCAAATTTTCAGACAACCAGAGGAATTTCAAAACATGAGCCCAAGAAATGTGGCTACATTTGACTATGAATTTTGTATTTAAAGAATAATATTCAACCTGGAGATACTATGTGCATAAATAGCAACATAAATAGCAAAAATTCAAATTGAGAAACTATTTGGTGGTGGGGGTGAAGTGGTTGTGGAGGGAAGGTATGAAGTATATAATAAATTTGCTCCTTTCAAAGTTTAAAATGGAAAGAAATAAAAGTTCTTGCAATTTCATAACCAGAATAGTATAGTCAGAATAACCACATAGTCAGAATAACTAGAATAACCATATAACCAGAATAACCACATAGTCAGAATTCTGTGAGACAGCAACTCTGGGACTCGGGAGAGGGAAAAGCAATTTCAGTCAAAGGGGAAATATGAAATTCTTACGTAGAAGTTAAAATTAAAGTCACCAGACTTAATTGAGATGGAAATAAAAAGACACTGGTCTTCCAACCAGTTGGCCGTATGGCGGTTTTTAAGATGCATTGCAGGACAGGAGTCAGGTCTGTCCCTAGCATCATCCCACTGGCTCCATCTCTGAAGGTAGTTTGATCTTTTCTTTGTTCAGAGAAGCACAGGCTTTTTCTGATCTGGCTTTACCCAGATAATTCTATGGAACATAGTTGGCACTCACTCAATATTTTCTGAATAAATGAATGAATCCACCATAATCTGGTGATGATTGTTTCAGTCATGAGATCTTTGTAATTCCAGTTTGTTCTCTTTCCTAGGTGGCTCCATTTCCTTAATCTTAGTATCCACCCCTCCCACTACTGTGTTCCCTCCTGGGCATCATGAACTTAAGAGCACAAGAAAATGTGAGGAACACATTATAAATGTGAAACAATATTCTACTCCTTTTAGTCAATTAAGGACACCTCTGCTAGGTTGTTTATGTGCCGTCTCCCCCAATACATACAACTTCACTTTAATATTTAGGTATGGTTAACATTTTGACACGGAAGACACTTAATTCACTGATGTTTTACTGAAACTGACTTTAAAAATACCTATAATTTTACTCAAGTTCAAATGTGAAGTTTGAGTTTTATTAGGCAAATACATAATGCAATCCAGAGATAAATCAGAACTTGTAAGGTCTTTATAGTTACGTACTTATTATCTATGCAAAAAGCATTTTCTGAAATTTGGAAGAGGAGACATGAACGAGAAGATTTTTAATGTTAATCACTGTATTTTGCATTTCACACATATAATATGCTCACTTTATCATTTTACTTATTCTATATATGACTTATTCTCGTTTTGCTTATGAGGAAATGAAGTGCGGAGGCTCTAAGTGTCAGAGGGGCAAACTGTCAGCTGGGTGAGTTTCTGCAATTCATTTTTCTGAGGCACCAATGATACTCTGCAGAACAGAATGATTATCAGTAGTTACTTGCTCTTTTCCCTTGCTCCTGGCCAAGGAGCTAGGCCAAGGAGCCAGAGGAACTCTGATAGAAAACCAAAAAGGGGCTAGACTTGTTAGCATTTTCCTTTTCTCATTATGGTCATTTCCTGCAGTTCACTGTGTTTGTATGGAGCCTATTTGGTGACCCAGGGACTGCATTCTTGCTAATAACCATCAGATACACACTTAGGTCGCAGTGCCATCTTAGCTATGCTCTAGTTATGATATATGGCTATTTACATACATGTGTTTTCTTTCTAGGGCAAATCACAGCAAAATTAAAATGTAGAGATTGACTTTCCAAAGGGGCACATTATCAGGGAACATTTTCCTCTATTTTTAGAAAGGATGATAATGGTGAAGCTAAATGGCAGGGGGCCCTTCCTCCGAGTCTCCAGCAATGATTCGTATTTTTGATAGCTCGGAGTGAGGTAAGCTTTGTCTCTGTCAGAGCAGCCTCTTTATACCTGGATGAAGACATAAATCCTGGGGGCACCAGAAGGAATGCAGCCCATAGACTCTGCCCTGTATGCCAGAAACAAACTGTGCGACAGCCAAAAACAGAAATAAATGTAAACCTCCCCACTATTACCGTGTTCTTCAGGAAACAAAGCTTTATTTCATTGAGTTATCTTGACAGGGGATACAAATGAATTCCTGATCACAAGAAGATTGAAAGCATGTTACTTTTGCACTCTGTCAGGAAAGTTGGAAGGCTGAGTTTCAGTGACTAAATGAAATACTAGCATCCCAATACACAACATTGACTCCTACAAGGTTTTGATGGAATCAAAAGCTCTCCATAGAGTGTGAAGCCTTTACAAGGACTCTTGGGACTCTGGAAGGCCCCTGGATCAAAAGCCTGTCCACTGAGATCTGGGGTGGGAGAAGTAATAAGGAATGAGTTTCAGCTTTTCCTCTCGAACTCGGTGAGATGCTAAGACAAGTGGATAATTTTCTGTAAGCTGGGATGGATAAAATTGCTTTTCACTTCTCATTCTGAGGGAGGTCTTCCTGGCTCACTTTCCTCCCTCCTGAAATACGTCAACTCTCGCCTCAGAATCACACCTTCTCCTCACCCTTCTCATGATTTAAGAACAAAGGTGTGAGGTTCTTTCAGTGGAATGCTTTGGTCGGGTCTCGGTTTTACAACTTAAGCCAAAATGGTGCCTAAAGCTCCAATTATTATTTCTTCCTTGTGTTTTTGAAGCAATTGGTTAGTAAAAATATCAGAGTGTAGGACTCTGCCTCCTCCAGCTTTAGACTTTCCGGCTTCTATCATAGTAGCCCGCACGTTACACATTCTGTAGTATGAATTTTTTTGACTCCATTCTATTTTTATTTTTATTTGTTCATAGAGAAGTATTTTCATTCTGCTTTGTAAAAAACAATGAAATGTATGGTTCTTCTGGTATGCCTACCAAAATCCCAACACATTTAAAAAAAAAAAAAAAGAAGGATAATTATCCTGGCTCACATGACTCTACAAAGTCTAATTCTAACAATTCTGTTAGCATTTTCATCTTGTAGAACAATAGTAGCAATATGACTATTTTGTCACCATCTTAAGTGCCAAGAATGATACCTGTCATCTAAAAACAGTCAATACTTTATAAATTATCATTACAAATATTTGAGTTTGTACATAGCAAAACTGGTTATATTTATATGGATATCTCTCACATAGTCTTTTTTACATTTACTTTTTATAACTAAACAACATTAATAAGAGGAATTTTTTATGGGTCAAACACAGATCCAACTGTAATACATCCTAAATCACAAACCATGGAAAGCATATATTCAAGTGATGACATCAATCAATTTATTATGGATCAATTTGCAGCCAAGCATTCCCCTAAACCTGTCTAATGTTTTGGCAAGGAACTTGAAAGGACTCACTAAAAATTTATTAGTGTAGCTTGAAATAGTTTTTTTTTTTTCATTCTCTGGCTCAACAAAGAGAATACTGTTTGCCCTCTGAACATATAGATTTTATAGTTTAACGTAGTAATGGATATGCCTGCCAAGAATCACAGTTTTTAATGAGCCTTTATTAAAACCATTGCTGTGTTTTAGCTTTCATTTTATGTACTGCATTTTTATTTAAAACCCATTCTATTTAAATTTGTCTGTTTAGTAATCAAACATAACTGGTAGTTTGGAATATATTTTGTATCACTTTGCATCTTCTTTTCAAAAGGTTTGAGTATAAACTAGTTTAATTAATTGATACTAATGTTGAACACATGCATTATGTAAACTTTAAAAACAGAACTCACATTCATGTTAAAGAGTGTGTTACTTTCATATGCAATGTTTTAAGTAAGCTACAGCCTTGAAAGTCAACGTATTTCAGAGACTGAATTAAATTTCCAAAGTATTAGCTTGGTGCAGTAGACACAGCACCAAATGAACAGCTTTGTAGTTTATTATATATTACAAATTTAAGATTTTTCTGGTCTCTAGAAGAGATCAAACAGTAATATTTCAAACTGAGACCAGGAAAGGGTGAACTTTTAAACTGTAATAAAACTTAGTGTTGCTATTGACCAAAAAGTGGCAAAAAATTAACCCAAATTTTATTCCTTAATGAAATCTGATATAAAAGATAGCAGAACATTTATTAATAATATTTTTTCTCTAAAAATCTCATTTTGAGAACATTTCATCAATAAAAGAAGTGAGTTTTGATTTCTTCAAGTGTAATTTTCTAATGTGTTATAATTTCTTTTCTTTTTTAAGCTTTATTGAGATATAATTGATATGCAAAAAATGGTTTGGATTAGTTTGGACATACACATACATCTGTGTTACTACCATCGTAATCAAGTCCTCCAAACATGTCCTCGTATTCTTTGATATACATGTGCATATGTGTATGTGTGTGTATGTGATAATGACCCTTAACCCAAGATCTATCCTCTTAGTATGTTTTAAAGTGTGCAATATTCTATTATTAACTACAGAAACTATGTTGTACAACCAAGATATGAAACAAAGCAAATGTCTATTGGTGGATGAAGGAATAAAGAAAATGTGGTATATACATATAATGGAATATTATTCATCCTTAAAAAAGAAGAAAATTCGGGGGCGTCTGGGTGGCTCAGTTGTTAGGCTTCCACCTTTGGCTCAGGTCATGATCCCAGGGTCCTGGGATCAAGCCCTGCTTTGGGCTCCCTGCTCAGTGGGAAGCCTGCTTTTTTCCTCTCCCACTCTCCCTGCTCCTGTTCCCTCTCTCACTGTCTCTCTCTTCTGTCAAATAAATAAATAAAGTCTTTAAAAAAAAAGAAGAAGAAAATTAGCTATTTGTAACAACATGGATGTATTTCGAGAACATTATACTAAGTGAAATAAGTTAATCAAAAGAATAAATATTGGGACGCCTGGGTGGCTCAGTTGGTTGGGCAGCTGCCTTTGGCTCAGGTCATGATCCCAGTGTCCTGGGATGGAGTCCCACATCGGGCTCCTTGCTCGGCAGGGAGCCTGCTTCTCCCTCTGCCTCTGCCTGCCATTCTCTCTGCCTGTGCTTGCTCTCTCCCCCTCTCTCTCTGATAAATAAATAAAATCTTAAAAAAAAAAAAAGAATAAATATTGCATGATTACACTTACAAGAACTATCTAAAATACTTGAACCCATAAAAACAAAGAATAAAATGGTGGTTTCCAGGGACTGGGAGGAGAGGGAAGAAATTGGGATTTGTTGCTTATGGGTAGAAAGTGGTCTTTTTTCTTTTTTTAATGCAAGATAAGTAAGTTTTAGAGGTCTACTGTGATTTCTATCATAATATAATGACTTTAGGCTAAGTTGTTTTTTCTTCTCAAAAAAAACAAGAAGAAAAAATATTCTAAAATCAAGAAAAAATGAAAGAGATGAAAGACAAATAATATACTGGATGGCAAAAAAGTACCTGAATTTACCGGATTTTGGATTACTACAATTTTTCCCTCTGCTTTTTGAACAAGACTCAATAACTCCATTTTGAACTGGGCTTTACAAATTGCATAGTCATCTCTGATCAAAGTCTTACGTGTCTAATTTTCTTAATTAAAATAAATAGGTAAGTGGGAGGTTTTCTGTTTAAATTAATACTTTAAAAGGATAACTGATCAGGTAGTAAACTTTGTCAATAAATTATCACAAAATAAAGCTTATACATGACATTGCAATAAAGCATACCAGAGAGTTATTAGGTTTCTGCAAAGAGTTTAGAATTTCTAGTTTTGAAAACTGCTACAACATTGCAAAGCAAATAGCCTTAGGTTTAAAAATATAAATTAAATTTAAGATTGATTTTCAGTGCAAAAGAATACTATTTTCAATACAAAGTTTAGATGAACCAGTCATTAAGGGAGAAGACAATTATTGCTTTCTGCAAGTAAAGATGCATCGATAGAATGCACCTGCAAGTGCTTTGAGATATATATATAAATCACAAAGCCATTTTTGTTTTTTTTGGTATGGCCCCTACAAGTTGTAGGAAATATCAAAGAAAACATGAAAATGCTGTTATATAAATTTACATTGAAAATTAAATGCAGACTAAGGTGAAACTGATTTGTATGAAGTGATAAACTTAAAAAAAAATTTCCCATAAAGCATCAACAGCTGCATGAGTACTAAAACTTATATTTTAAGGTAATTTATCAGAAATTTATCCCAATATTGTCTATAAAGTATTCTTCACTCCCACACACCATAATAATACTTTAAAATTAAAAGTTATCAAATGTTTTTTGCCATCAAACATTTGCATAGAGTAGCTGACACCACTCTGAATAATGCTGATTGAAAATAAAGCTGTTGAAAGTATAAATTTGGATGACTTAATAAATCCATAAAAAAAAAGCCAGAACAATCTTATGATCAATCAAGATATCATATTAACAAAATGCTAATGTACTATATACAATTATGACACCCAAATACTTTTTGGTGATTTGTAAGTTATTACTCATATGTTACCTGTCATGTTTTATAAGTGATAAAATATTTTCTTATTTATTTATTTATTTTTAAAGATTTTATTTATTTATTTCACAGAGAAAGACACAGTGAGAGAGGGAACACAAACATGGGGAGTGGCAGAGGGAGAAGCAGACTTCCCACTGAGCAGGGAGCCCAATGCAGGGCTTGATCCCAGGACACTGGGATCAAGACCTGAGCTAAAGGCAGAGTTTAATGACTGAGTCACCCAGGCTCTCCAGTAATAAATTATTTTAAAAGAAATTGTTTCACATCTTACTACTTTTAGCTGTATTTTTCTTCCTCCTTTTTTTTTTTTTTTTAAGATTTTATTTATTTGTCAGAGAGAGCGAGCGAGAGCGAGCACAGGCAGACAGAGTGGAAGGCAGAGTCAGACGGAGAAGCAGGCTCCCTGCGGAGCAAGGAGCCGGATATGGGACTCGATCCCAGGACGCTGGGATCATGACCTGAGCCGAAGGCAGCTGCTTAAACAACTGAGCCACCCAGGCGTCCCTTCTTCCTGCTTTTTGAACAAGGGATTCCACGCTCTCATTTTGCATTGAGCTCTACAAGTAGTGTAACCCATCATAATCAGTCTTCTATGCCCAATTTTCTTAAAATAAACAGACAAGAGGTAAGTTTTGATTTCAGTTCATTTCATATTTAGAAATGTTAACATAGTACTATTTCTTTTTTTTTTTTTTTAAGATTTTATTTATTTATTTGAGAGAGAGAGAGACAGTGAGAGAGAGCATGAGCGAGGAGAAGGTCAGAGGGAGAAGCAAACTCCCCATGGAGCTGGGTGCCCGATGCGGGACTCGATCCCGGTACTCCGGGATCATGACCTGAGCCGAAGGCAGTCGTCCAACCATCTGAGACACCCAGGCGTCCCAACATAGAACTATTTCTTATCCTGGTTTTTCTCTTTCCTTTTCCAATGCTTTGAGTCTCCTTAATTACATATTTTTCTTTGTACCTGCTCATATTTTCTGGCGAGCTAAGAAAAAATAATCCTGGATTTCAGATAATAAACCATATTTTTCTAGCTCACCAGATTATCCACTTGCATGACTATCAGGAGCCAGATTTTTAAAAGAACTTTTTCTTTTTCTTTTTTTTTTTTTTTTTTGGTGACCTCAATGAGAAGTTCCCACCAGCCATCCAGCCATATTTGACACAGCTGGTGAATGAGCAAAAGACACAAATTGTTACAGAATCCCCAAACAAACTGCACTCGTCTTTCAGCACCACCTGGGGCCTCTTAATGTATGAAGCAGGAAAAGGAAATATGCAAATGTTGGTATTCATTTGCATAGAGCTGATTCCACTGAATAGTTTTCTTGGGTTTCCTAACATTTTCATGGTTTTCTCAGCATACACTTATCAATCATTTTTCTTGTCAGTAAAAATCTCTCTCTTTTTTTTTTTTTTTTTTGTTTCCATGTTAGGTATTGCCTGAAGGTATTGCAATTTTTGAATCCTCTCAAGGTAAGAATTTCCTTGGAAAATTCTATAATTCTCAAAAGAAAAGAAACCACCATTACCGAAAAAGCAAATAGCAATGATCCCAGTGCATAATAACCAACAGACTACCAGACTTCATTCTTTACTTTAATGGGACTCTTGATTGCCATACGTAGAACATAAAAATGAAGCAGAAACATTATGGGCCTGATGCCAAGCTGCAGTGTTCTTCCCTCTGGGTATGGATACCACCCTGTCCATGGTTCCTAGCCTAGCCTGGGTTTATCAGTTATCATCATCAATGCCTGTGTTTAAGAGCCACTAAAATTTAAAGGCCCCTTTTATGTTAAGGCATATCTGCTTTTCTAGTCAATTTGTGTTTCTGGGAAGAATGACCTTACAATTAACTAAAAAAAAATAGTCCATAATCTCTCTGTTCCTCAAGTGGATTAGTACTTTCCTTATTTGTTAGACATTTGTTAATTGAAAAATATATATATATATATGTTGGCTCATAATAAGTGAGGGAAGCAAAACCTTTGTTTTCACATTTTTGTGTGAACTCAAAGAATCCCTTTGGATTTATTCTTTTTTATTTTCCTTTTGAACAACATTTGGAAAAAAAAATTCACAGCTACCACTACTGTTTGATATACAGGACATTATTAAGAAAGTAAATCCTAAGAGTTATCATCACAAGAAGAAAATTTTCTTTTTCTTTCTTTTTTTTTTTTAAGATTTTATTTATTTATCTGACAGAGAGAGATCACAAGTAGATGGAGAGAGAGGCAAGCAGAGGGAGAGAGAGGGAAGCAGGCTCCCCGCTGAGCAGAGAGCCCAATATGGGACTCGGTCCCAGGACCCTGAGACCGTGACCCGAGCCAAAGGCAGCGGCTTAACCCACTGAGCCACTCAGGTGCACTCTTTTTCTTTCTTTTATTGTATCTATGAGATGATGAATGTTACCTGAATATATTGAAAGAAAGAAAAAACAAACAAGATGGAAATGTTATGGTGTTAGGTCGCTCACTCTTTTTATTTAATTTCAAATGACCACATAAAAATCATTCGGCAACTACTACCTCACATGTATTTTTTAAGTATACACATGTTTGCAGAAATCGTGTTTAATACACAAAAAGCATGCCTGTCTACAGGCATTTTCTAATAATTTTTTCCATTTCCTAATAATTTTGCTCTATCAGACTTTGTTTACTAAAGTTAAGATTGTTGCAAAAACGTCTCACTCAAGAGCAAGTATCTGTGTAATTCTCATCAAAAAGATCAAGTAAAAGATGAGCTTGTTAAAACAACCCCATCTTTATTCAAAAAAAACTGTTAGCAACCACTACATTTTAAAACCCATTCTGTACAGGTGATGGGTTAAATGTGTCTGTCACCCTAAAACTCAGGTTGAGATCCTAACCCTGAATGTGTTGGTATTAGGAGGGACTGCGAAATCATTAGGAGATGAGGGTGGAGCTCTCATACTGGGATTAACACCCTTCCACGAAAAGGTAAGAGAAAGCTTTCCTGCTCCCTGCTCTCTACTGTGCGAGGATATGAGAAGACAGCCCTCTACAAACCAGGAAGCAGAAAGAAGACCAAGTTGCAGAGCTGCCTCGCTAAAGTCATTTTCCTCATTCTTCCCGTCCTTGCCCTTGAGTGCTATGACAAATCACTTCCTATTTTGTCTTTAACCTTTTATAACGAGTTTCTCAGTACACAGAAGACACGTGATTCGGGGGTATCATGTATATTTCAGACTGCTTGCTAGAGGTGGCTGAGCATTGGAATGATGTGGTCCATAAAACTCCCATCATCCTTTCTGTCATGCGACCTACATTCTGGGGGGAGAGACCAACAATAAGTAAGTAAACATAAAGTTTCAAACTGTGATGATGATAATAAAAGAATAATGTACCACATTAATAAAACACAAATAGGTGTTTCAAAGAGAGGAGAGGGGAGAAAAAAAAGAGAGAGAGAGGAGAGAAGGTTTTCCCTGAAGTTATACTGATGTTTAGAGGGGTTACGTTTCTTTCCCTTTGTAATTTCTTCATCTCAGCAATGGCGAAGCCCAATGAATACAAGAACACACTTTTCCCAGTGAGAATGCGATGCTTTCCTGCCTTTCTCTCTCTCTCTCTTTTTTTTTTCTTTTTCAGTGAGAGAGAGAGAATACAAGCAGGGGGAGGGGCAGAAGGAGAGAGCAGAGCCCCACATGGGGCTCTATCTCATGACCTTGAGATCATCACCTGAGCTGATATCAAGAATTAGTCGCTTCACCGACTGAGCCACCCAGGTGGCCCATGCCTTCCTCATTTTTTAGAACACGGCTCTCTTGTTTTTCATCTTTTGAAATCTTTTTCCTTTGCTTTCTTTCTTCTAACACATGCACTAGCACCTTGTCCTATAACCAAATTAAGAAGGCATATTAAAATATATGCAACATTAGCTCCTATTTTGCCTTTGATCTTGATGTAGTCATTGTAATACCGGTTTATGTATTGTAATGCATACCAAAAGGCACCTGCACGATTGAATAAATTTGTCCCAATTACTGTGTTCAACCTCCTGGCAACTCTGAAACAGAAAGACATAACGCTGACCAAAAAATAGAAGTAAGAGACACGCTAACTATTGAGAAGTGACACAGATGTTTTTGAGACCAAGATTCAATAATTATTTCTCTTGGGACTCTTCAGCAAGGTGAGTACTTTTAATATCATAATAACTATAGGTAACACTTATTGATGATATTTTAAAAATATAAAATAATGAATAATGTACTAATGAACATTAATACACTAAGTAGAGCCTAAATGTTCTGCTTTCTCCTTTATATTTTCTTATGTATATTGAAGTAGGGAAATTATGAGATTATGTCCCATCAGATCTTTGTATTTTAATTCTAAATAGTTGGTCAGCTTAGAAGGATGTTACTCTTGTTGGTAAATTTAGGAGGCACTTAACACGGAAGTCTGTGTAATACTGATAACCTTGGGGTTGCATGTGGTGGGTTTAACCTATGTGGCATACTTCATGCATTTGAGAATAAATTTTAGTGTTTCCCATGAATATAAATATTTAAGAGTAATCGTTACCAACTCCCAACACCAAATGCTTTGGTAAAAGTTCTAACTTTAAGCTATTATTTTAATGTACAAAATTATATCAGGAACCCAACTGAATTTCAATCTGCTTTGCACTTAACTAATCTTAAGGGGCATTATTTACCAGCAAGAGGTTGGAATGGCCCTGCAGCGGTCCAGCAAGTAAGTGGCTGAATTGAAGTTACTGCCACAGTGTTTTTGGGCTGAATAAAATAAATCTCTTCAACACACACAGTGCATTGATTGATTTATTCACCAGATTCAGTCTGTCTTAAAAGAAAAGCTTATTAGATTTTTTAACTATCTTTGTAATAAAAAAAAAATGACTTAAGATGTTGAACCACAGATTTCTTGATTTATTGTAGTACTGATAATACATAGAAGTAACGTTAAAAAGAAATATTCATATGTAAAATATACACACAACATGTAGGTAGAAACATGTCCCTAATTAATGCTAAATAATAGACCCAACTAATTTTTTACTTAAATTGACAGCTGTGAGTAACTGAATGCTAAGCCTTTAAAATGTCTCGGGTTGTTTCACAAGGAGGGAGCGCCTGACTCCCTCCAAAACGATGATCTTGAAAACAGGTAAAATGACCAGCGAGATGTCTCATTAAGACCTCTCCCACCCCATAAAATACTCATTCATATATCAACGCAGGCAGTTTCATGGGGGGAGGCCCATTTGAAAGAGGGTCAAGGTTTCAGATTATAAAGTGGGAAAGCTCATCATGCTTTCCCATTTTGTTTCTTCTCCCACCCCATTAATTCAACATTTTTTACAAGGAGCAACAGTAATTAGACCACCACCAAGGTTTTCTATCAAATTCCTTTCCTGTTTATGTTTGAGTTACTCAGAAGTTATCTGTGTGCCCTTTGGACATTTAAGGCCTATTTTTTTTTTAAACTCCCTCAGTACGAAGAATGTAATCTTAGCTGACTCGGCTCTGGACTGTATCATTGTATTTCTCTGTTTCAACTGAGAAATCTCAGCGTGAAGAGCAAAAGTAGTAATTCATCATAATAGTCCCCTTCCTCCCAGTTCAGGGGGAAAAAAGATACTTTATGTTTAAGAGGCTTCATTGCCTAAGATTGACTATATATTAACTAATTAACTTCAGTTTAGTCAAACAGAAGTTTTGTCTATAAATTATTTTCTTACGAAGCCATTTTGAAGTTGTTTCTATAGGAGTTTTTTCACGTCTACCTCGTTTGAAGTTTTATTTGGGTTCTTTGTTGAAGAAATAGTAATTGGAAAACAGAGCAAACAGATGTTATCGATTAAAAATTGTAAGAATACCTAGGATGCTAATTGGCTACTGATTATTGTGGGATGATAAAGTGGGCAGATTTGTAAATGTTTTACCTACTAAACTATTTAAAAAAATTTTTTTAAATTTTTAATTAATTAATTTTTTTAAACAGCATTTTTTTTTAAAGATTTTTATTTATTTATTTGACAGAGAACACAAGTAGGCAGAGAATCAGGCAGAGGAGAGGGGGAAGCAGGCTCCCCACTGAGCAGAGAGCCCGATGTGGGACTCCATCCCAGGACCTGAGTCAAAGGCAGAGGCTTTAAACCACTGAGCCACCTGGGCGCCCCTAAACAGCATTTTAATCTGAGTAATTTATGTACCCTGAGAGATATTCTTGGACAATTTATGTTAGGTTGTTCCCAGGATACTTCTAATTTCAAAAAATCAGAGAGGAAATAGAGTTTTCTTATCTACTTCTACCTTATTTCTGAATATGAGCCTTATCATAGTATTAAAAAGCCTTATCATACTATTAAAAACTTCTCAGGTCTGATTTGGGAATAGGAGCTGCTCTATCATGACTTCTCTAGAAATTTAAGGGATTTGGGGAGCATCTACTCCATTCGTTTCCCATCACAGAAAAGGAAACACACACAGAGAAATAATCTGCTCAGGTTACACAGCTCATGCCTCAATTAGCTTTAGAAACTTGGGTTCTATGTCTAGTGCTTAATATTTTAGCCACCGTGCTTTCAGAATTGGCTTTTGGTTTTATAATCTGAAAACCCTAGCTATGCCTGAAACTCCTACTGGAGAATAATTAGAGGAGCGTTGAGTTCTTTGTTGCCTTCTTAGAAAACTTACAGAACACATGATATAGATATGTATACATTGTTGGTCAAAAATATTTTCTAGTTAAATAATCCACTGATGAATTTTGAGAATGAAAAACACATTCAAATTCGGTAACAGTAATAGCACAGAGTGGAAGAATCTGGAAGAACTGCAATTTTTAGCTACAGAACATCCATAGTTACAGGCACTGCTGACAAACTTCAGAGAGTTGCATAATTGGGTACAATAAAGTCTTACTTTACAAACTGGATTTAAAAAGTAGCCCTCACATAAAACAACAGTTTTCCTCACCTAGAGTAAGGCTCTTTGTAACTTTGTTCATCATTTGAACATTTTAAGTTTGCCTCAATTCCAACCTCTTTCTTTTCTTTCCTTTCCTTTTCTTTCTTTCTTTCTTTCTTTCTTTCTTTCTTTCTTTCTTTCAAGACTGTATTTATTTATTTGTCAGAGAGAGAGAGAGAGCACAAGTAGGCAGAACAGCAGGCAGAGGGAGAAGCAGGCTTTCTGCTGAGCAAGGAGCCTGATGTGGGACTTGATTCCAGGTTCCTGGGACCATGACCTGATCCAAAAGCAGATGCTTAACCAACTGAGCCACTGAGGTGCCCCCAACATATTTCTTAATCCTTGAAATGATGCAACTCTAATTTCCTTTCATTTTTTTTTTTTTTTTTAGATTTTATTTATTTCTTGGAGAGAGGGAGAGACAGAGCAACAGAGAGCATGAGCCAAGGAGAAGAGGGGGAAGCAGGCTCCCCACTGAGCAGGGAGCCTGACCCTGGGCTCAATCCCAGGACCCTGAGATAGTGACCTGAGCCAAAGGCAGACCCTTAACTGCCTGAGCCACCCAGTCGCCCCATCATTTTGTGTTTAAATTGGTATCCACTGCCATGTTTCCCCCATGATTTTAAGGGAGTAGAAAACTACTCAGGAAAGGGTTTCCAGTTCTTCTTGGAAATATAAAGTAGCAATGAATTTCACAAAGACTTAAATACACCATTATAACATATAAAGAAAAGGCAAGGTCAGATCAGTAAAGTTTATGTTAGAAACAATCTATTATGCCACTTGTTCACAATCCTTTTCATTTCCTCAAAAAGGACCTTGTTGTGTGCAACATTGTTTTTGATCTTAAAAATGAAATCTCCAGCAAGCATGACATTTTTTTTTTCATTTCTTAAAGTAAGTTCCTGCTTAGTTGCTAAATTATCTCAAACTTGTTTATCTCAGAAGTACAGATGGCACATTTTAGAACCTTTCCAAATGCCCACCAACACATACACTATTAAAACCATGTATTTTTCTCAGATCACTTAGGAGACAATCTTATGAAGAGTATTTAAGTAAACTACTTAAAGCATTGGGAAGTAATGAAAACTTGTCTGCCCCACATCTCTTTTTCAAATAATTACATGACACTTGCCCCTTCTCATAAGGAAATAAGGTGAAAAGTACATTCATGCTTAATGCTTTCTGATACACATTCATCGACTATAAACATTATTTACATGGGCAAAATGTGTGTGATTTCTAAAACATTTTTTCAGAGCCCATTCAAATGAGATTTTACCTGCTTTCTCATCATTTCATATGCATAAAGAAAAGAAGTAACTTAAATAGACTCATGTTTATCAAGATTCAACAGTCTCATCTATAGTTGTGGAGGACGTATTAGTTTCTTTACAATTCAGTGCATTTCATAGCAGCTAAAGAGTTAACAAATGTTGCAGACTTTTGAGAACAGTGACCCAACCAGATGACTGAGACACCTTGAGTAGGGCACAGAAGTAACACCTCTGAGAAGAATAGTTAGTATGTAAGAGGAGGAAAGTTCATAGCCATTTTGACCTAAACTTAGTAGATCTTGACTAAGCATAATAGGAGTAGTTATGTGTTAGTTTTTTAGCATTTATACTATATATATATAAATAAACATGATTCCATGTTGACTTTAGGTCTTCCCAAAAATAGTGGGAAGAAGTGAAAGCTCAGAGAAGTTAAGAAAGTTACTCGGTTTAAATAGCTCTTGACAGGAAAATCTGGGACCCTATTTTCTGACGTCAAGGCCAGGGCTCCTTTCCATACATCATTATGCCTCCCCAGTAAACTGTATGCCAATGGGGGGAGAATATATTAATTTTTATTCCCTTGGAAAGACCAACTGAGAGTTTTACCTGGGTAAAATTTGTCTTAAATTTTGAGTTTAGTAATCTAGAATTATGAGACTCTAATTTTGACTAATGAGACCTAAGTATTAGAAGGGTTCCAAAAGATGCTGGCTTAAAATGTCAATTAAAAAAATCTACTAATAATTACTGAATGGAGAAGGATGTTGCGATTTGACCAAATTTAGCTGAAGTCAGATTAAAAATCTTCTTGGATTCATTTCTGTTTACATATGGCTATTCAGGGTAAGTATCTTAAAAATTTTGGGATCAGGGTGATTCATTATTCTCTCAAATTAAAAAATAAACTAGAAAAGATGCTAAAAACTAGTAAGAAGGTGTGTCATTTTAGTTTTATCATACTGAAGGAATAAAACAATAATCTTGATATTATGTACCAAGTCCTTCATTTGAACACGGATCACTTTGGAGGTATAATTCCCACAACTTCCCTATTATACAGGTTCCTCTAAAACAAGTATATATGACATGAAGAGTAAAATAATTAACTCTCCTAAGGAGAAACTTTTTAAGGATATCTTTCACTTGTATTTGTGATTTATCTTTTTTTCCCCCAAATTATCCTTTCAGCTCTGCTTGAATTCTCTGTTCCTCTAGAGTAGTAGCTATTCAGAAAAGGATTACTTAAGTAAATTGCTTAATGCACAGTTTTGAGTGTAAGTGCCACAAGAAAAAAGACTGGAGGTCTTGTTGACAAACTTGGCAAGGTTGTGGTTTGGGACTCTTTCTACTCTGACATTTACTCAAACTGATCACCTCGTTTTTCTTCTACCAAATGGTTCCATGTCAATGACGGCTACATCTGGGTCTATACTAGGAATGCTGCTTTGTAAGCGAACTACATTTTATCATTTTCGTCAAGATTTAAAATTGGAACAGTACCAAAATGTTTGGGCTACCCAGTTGGAGCCACATGTTAAATTGTCAATACTAATTCTTTCCATCACACACCAAGTTTGGTCCAAAGCACAGAAAGGAATCAAAGTTACAAAGAAACTTAAAAAAAGAAAAAAAAAAGTTTAGAGTTGACGATTTATCTATGGCTTTGACTTATTTGGAATATGGTATTAAAACAGAGAGCGGGGCACCTGGGTGGCTCAGCGGGTTAAGCAGCTGACTCTTCCACTCAGGCCATGGTCTCAGGGTCCTGGGATGGCACTCTGTGTCGGGCTCTGTGCTCAGCAGGGAGTCTGCTCCCTCTCCCTCTGCCTCTACCTCCCCTCTTTCTCTCAAATAAATGAATAAATCTTCGAAAAACAAAAACAAAAACAGAGGGGCATGTACCAATATCTCTGAGGATCGTTTCATTTAGCCATTTAATGAATGACTGTGTTCCCATTAGACTGCTCTATTGTGGTAGGAATTATGTAAATTTTTGTTCTTCTCTCTGGCTTCCGTATCTAATAGACTCCCTACCCCATAGTAAGCACTCAATAAATATTATCAAACGATTAAATGAATCTTGGAGAAGTCAAGAATTCTTATTTTGTTCCATTGTTTACTCATGGTGAAAAATTGCATCTGTTACCCTCATTAAGTTGATTAAATATATCTGCTTGGCTACAAGAGAAGAGAGAGATGGGAAGGAGGGGCAAAAGAAACAAGAAGTAAAAAATACAGAATTCCACTTCATTATACACTAAGAATCTAAAATGTTTGCTTTACTGAGGGAAACTCTATCATCTTCATGCAGGAAAGGCATAAAATTAACTTAAATACTAACATTTTTCATAAAAACTAAATTATTCTGCAGTCTAATGGGATCTTAACCAAATAGACTTACAAATTCAAAAAATGAATCATTTCATACACTTGTAGTCAAGCTGGGACATATCAATACAGAGATGAAAGAGGATACTGTAAAATCTATAGCACAGTGGGAAAAAGGGAGGAACATTTAAATAATTATATTACACGAGCTTGTGTAGCATCGTGGCTAAGAAAACAGATTCCAGGGGCGCCTGGTGGCTCAAAAGTGGGTTAAAGCCTCTGCCTTTGGCTCAGGTCATGATCCCAGGATCCTGGGATCCAGCCCCACATTGGACTCTCTGCTCAGCGGGGAGCCTGCTTCCTCCTCTCTCTCTCTGCCTGCCTCTCTGCCTACTTGTAATCTGTCTGTCAAATAAATAAATAAAATCTTAAAAACAAAAAAGAAAACAGATTCTAGCATTCAGACTACCTAACTTTTAGTTCCAACCAGGCCACTTACTGATGTGCCCCCAAATGAGTTATTTAACATCTCTGTGTCATGGTTTTATCAACTATATACTGGGTAAAAATGATAGTACATATCCCATAGAGTGATTGTGAGGATCAAATAAACTAATAATTATATATTACTTCATTCTAGGTTCTTTTCATATAATAATAATCATTATTATCAGATGAACTCAGTGAATTGTCAGCTGTGTGCTCTGTGTCTATGCAGCTAAATCTTAATGAATCAAGAAAATCTTTTGAAATCCCCATTGCCCTTTTTTTTTGTGAAATATATCTCACAAACCTGCACACACTGTATTGGATTACATACAGGCAATCTAGTCTATTTAACACGTGGTTATAAAACATAGAGAAATATTTATTAAACTATGTAATTTTATTAATATATTATTGAAGGATAATGTTTATTTCCAGTAATAAGGCTTTACTTTCCATTAAAAAAAATTCAAGGCAAAAATGAGTTCGTTTTTGACATAAGAAATGCTAGTGGATCTCATGACAGCTCTTTATAATTATCTGTGAACTATAATAACAAACAGGCCACCACCACACACGTTTTAAAAATCTCATCTAATGTCAACACATATTCGCTTCGAATTTAAGGGATGCAGTTCATTTTCTGCTTGACTGCTATAACAAACATGAGCCCAGAGGAAAAAAAAAATTGTTAGTTTTTATTGATAGCTATCAATCTTTCTTTATACTTGTCTCAAAACTGTGACATGATGACAAAAACAAAGATATTAAAAGATGAAAAATACAGTTAACTCCAGGATCTAAATTTGGGAGATAGGGGTTCTAGATTTTTATAGCAGTGATAGTAGTAACAGATACTTCCCTGAGAATGTCTCAGGACAACATTCTGGTGTTTCTGAGCTCAAAGATGGTGACTGAGTCAGGGATCTAAATAACAAGCTTGTATAGATCCACAGCATTCCATATTGAGAATAAAAAAAGATTCCCAAGTTATATGTTTGATTTTTATATGTAATTTATAATTTTCCAGTACTGGTAGTCTTCTGATGGAAGAGATAACAGACATTTTTTTTAAACATTGTATTTATTTATTTGAGAGAGAGAGAGAGCTTGAGAATACATAACAGACATTATTTTTTTTAAACATTATATTTATTTATTTGAGAGAGGGAGAGAGAGAGAGAGAGAGAGCTTGAGAAGGGGGAGGGGCGGAGGGAGCAGACTCCCCGCTAAGCATAGACACCCACCCCCCTCCTTGGGGCTCCAACCCAGGATCCTGAGACCATGACCTGAACTGAAGGCAGACACTTAACTGACTGAGTCAACCAGGTGCCCAACAGATATGTTTTTTAATTAAGCATTCTCTAGCAAGGGCCAAGACAATGAAGAGGCACTGAGGTGGGAATTTGGAAAAAAGGGTTTGGGTGCTACCTCTTCTAGTTGTTATGGTCCTGTTGTGAGTAAGGTAAGATTTTATGTGGACTGGTAGAAATCAAGCTACTATCCTCAAGATAGTCTGATACTTGAAAATGTAAATGGTAAAATGTGTATTATCATTTCAAGTGTCAGATCATGAAAGCTTCCCTAAGTTTATACTAGATTTTTTTTTTTAATTAACATATAATGTATGATTTGCTTCAGGCATACACGTCTGTGAATCATCAGACTCACACAATTCACAGCACATACCTTCTTCCAGGTCCTGCTGTGCCTTCACAGCACAAGGGCTGCCTTGCCCTTTCTCATCTCATTCCCTCATGTTATCCCAATTATAACTTCTCTCATTTCTGGTGTGCAGGGCCTATAGTTGAAGAACTAAAGAGCAAAGAGGAAAACATGGCTCTCCCATTGGTTGTCCTCCTACGTAGCAGCTGGGGTACCACATCGATTTCCTCAATACATATTCACTCCTTTTGTCTCACTCACGTCCTCGCTAAGTATGTCTAGGGTAGCCAGAATTTAAGAGAAATTATGAAATTTTGTTGTTCTTCCAGTTGTACTTAGGTTAAAAACACAACTACACTAAACTTTAGATGTAGCTTGTGTGATTTCTCAAAAATTATTTTTCACTACTTACAAGAAGCAATGCTTTGAAACTCTCAAAGAATATGCACTTGGGAGAAAAGATTAAAGAGGTATAAAGGATATCTTTACCAGAGTTAGTCCTGGACAAGAGAAACACGGTTCAGATGTAACCATTGGTGACAGTGGAAAGGCAAATAGGATATTCAGTCACAAACTCCACTGAGCAATGATCATGTTCTGGAGATATAAAATAAGAGATTTGTCTGCCTTTGAAGGTTCACATTCATGGGGTAAATACAGATAGAACAGGCAAATCAAAGATTCAGGACCCAACTAATGGATCTCTAGACTAAACAGACCATAGGAGCCAGTTCTCAAATCCTAGACCCTGGTGTCCGGGATGGATATTTGTCCATCTCACTTGCCAGCAGGTGGAGACAGTGAGAAGGGAGTTCAGGACTGAAGAGCTAGGAGCCTAGTACCTCGACTTGGAAAACAAAATCTTTTCTGGAATCATTCCATTAGTAGATGTTAAGTCTTAAAATATTATTAGAAGAGTAAGATACTTCAATTATATCTTGGTTCAGTACATTTTTTCAGTTTACCTATAAAACCAATTGTTATATTTGGCAACATTAGTATAATAAAAAGCATTGAAACAAATTTGAAGAAGGGCTTTTTCCATAACTCCTACATTTTGTTGTACTCCCTAGGTATGCTGAGCAATTCCTAGACTTCCATTACTGAATAAGTCTTTGTCCTAGGACAAACATGCATACATCCTTAAGGATACAGTAAAGTGTTTTCAGCAAATCCATTTAAAAGTTAATCCCCCCCAAAACCTTAAAATATGACAAAAAGCACTTGAGTCTTCCTTATATAAATTATCATGTGCTCGAGCGGAGAAAGATGAATCTGATGGTTGTCCTTAGGTATGTGTGGTAAGTTGGAGGAGGGAGCAAGAAGAAAAAAGGTCAGGGTGAAGCCACACTAAACAAGAAAAAGGAAAAAAAAAAGAAAAACCCATGTGTACTAAATCTGTAAATTACATATATGAACATATTTCTTAAGAAATTAAACTGGATTAAAAGTGTCTTAAAAAGAAAAGTCATATTTCTCTTGGTTAAAAATAAATAATAAATAAAATAATTAATTAATAAATTTTCCCTAGGACTCAGAAATGTCCTTTGTTACCTACAATGCGTCTGGACTAAATATTTGCTGCATTGTAGTTTACCTATAAAGGATTATGCCCCCTGTACCATATTTAAAGAAAGCAAATTAATTTTTCTTTAAAAGATGTATGTTGAGTGCCTACTGTAAGCAGTTTTTAACCTAGACTAAAACACTTCAAAATCTTTGTCCTTGTGCAGCTTAAATTCCAGCACCAAAGAAAGAATATAAACAAAAATAAAAAGTTAATATATAATACAGTATTTGGGGATACATTCTACAGACAACAATAAATTAGGGAAAGCGGTAGAGAATGCCAGAATATTGCAATTTAATATAGGAAGAGAACAGCAAAATCCATGTTAACCCTCCTACTTGGGACTGGTACCACTAGGCTGTTGTTTCTGAGAAAGATTAGCTTGGGATCTCATTACAGTGAGCGGCTTTGCTCAAGGGTACCTCACTTCTGTTTGGACTCTGCTTTATTCAGTATTTAATTTATTCCCAAGCAATAATTTGGCTTAGATGATTCAGCCTAAACAACACACGGCTGCGAATGTATTTTTCTCCATTCTATTTTCCTTTAAGAGTAACTGTGAGCTCAGCTGCTGTAAAACACCAGATGGAAAGGAAAGAGTTCGACACCATCTTTTCTTCATCTGCATCGCCGTGATACTGAGTTTCTCATTGGGCACAGGAACTTGAAAATTCCAGGCCTCAGATGTGGTCACATCTATCCTCTGCTGACGACTATGGATTTGCCTTCAAATGAACCACAGGAATGTTCATTTCTTAATAATCAACAGCAGCTTCTCTTGTAATGTGTTGTTTTGTTTTACATATAGGCTAGCAGCATTGGTCCTAATTTCTAGCCTTAGCTGGTGGGTCACTTTCCCTTCGGAAGTTTTAAAAATCACCACTATTAAGTTAATTATGCCTAACTCCTGTCACGGGCTACAGAGGGGGGGGAAAAATCTTACAGTGTCTTGAAAAAAATATGACAACCCAGGATCAATTCCTATTGATAATCTTTTTAGTGATCTGGCCCAACTTCCTCATCATGCGTGGTGTCCTGTTTTGACACCACCTGAATTGATAGACCATCTCATGAATTCTGACAGAAGGGTCTTCTCCAACTAATCTAAGTTTAGAGTCAAACTTTAAGTTAGTCAAAGTAGGAAAAGGGTCCACTTCCCATTCCATGACACAAGGTCATTAAATCTGACATTAATATTGCTCCAGAGGGATACACCTTCCTTTATATGCTTCAAAAACATATACTAATGAGTACAGTATATAGAATAATGAGTATAATAAGTATTCATGAATATTCATCTAATTCTAAAAATTTTGGGTGTGTGATACTGTGGTAAGGGAATGTGAAATTAACCACACCCCAGAGAAAGAATACAATGCAAACAATGAAGTTGGGGCTTTGAACTATGTCTCATACTCAAAAGGTGCTCAATAAATGTTTGATTAATAAATGAAAAAATAGTATCTGCTCATGTCAAATAAGTCTATGTAGATGTCAAGGTCATATCCTTGCAAATTATCTTTTTTATGGGAAGAAAATGGTTATTGAAGAAACTGAGTAATTTAAAAATAATTTATGAAGATTATAATTAAGCAATATTAAAATTACTTTAAAATGTTCGTGCTACATAGCAAGATTGTCAAGGGTTTGTGAAATAATCTAAGAGACAATTTAATTTTTAGATCGTAAGCAGGAGGCATTATTTAAATCCATGTACTTTTTTTACATTTGTCATACAATGGTATTTACTTTATTTACATAGTAATCTTCACATATATGAGCTTGCACGCTTTTGACATAACAACTGGATTAGATTTTTGCTTTTTTCAATCACCCTATTTTTTTTTAAAGGATAACAATTGAGGAAAAAATTGCGAACAGACTTAAATGTCAGATCAAGAGCTCTATCAAAACTTTCTCATCCCCTCCCTTGAAAAAAAAATCTGGTTTTATTTATAGCGCTACACTAGATTGGCTATTAAAAAAAAAAAAAAAAAAGATTTTCCTTTTGAGGAAAGTGGAGGCATGGTTGCATACATCCTGCATCTGGTGCTGGGGATTTTGAAAACACATGGAACTGGTGTGCAATTACCCTTCTTCTACATCTTAGGGTTATCACGTGACCTAGTCTTCTCTCCCGTCCAACACCAAGAAAATGAGGGCTCTGTACTTGAATGTCTGCAGTTCCTGGGATGGAATCCTGCCTTCACCCAATAATTGGAATATAACAAATGCCAGCTAGAAATAGTCTCTTTCTTTCTATGCTGGATATAGTACAACATTTATTTTTAAGAAATATTTATGTTACCGAAGAATCCGAGATGACCCCAAATATACAGAGAAACTTAGTTAATATAATAGTTATTCTCCACTCCACCATACATACTACTGGAGGAAATTTTACTGTTCTCAAACTGATGTAGGAGATTCACTGAACTGATAAAGACTAAAAGTAAAATTCCTCCTGAAACCTAACTGGACAGCTGGGTGGGGAGAGTCTCCTGCCTTATATATAAATATATGTATAAATTTTCCTTAAATTAGGAATTGTTGATATTCATTCACAAAATGAGATTATGTCAAATGACAAAATGAGATTAAAAGTACCAAACATAGATAGGATCTTAGCATGTAAACCACTGTTATTTCACAATGTTTTTAAGAATGCAACAATTTACACACACACACACACACACACACACACAATTAAACTCTATGTGTATCAAAGTTTCCACAGTATGTACTACCTATAAATTCTATCAGTAACCATCTTAAGTAAAGTTGCTTTACAATTATAACTTAATACTTATTAATGTATGAATTTATTGAATCAGATCTATTGGAATTATTCATTTGTGATATTTTTTGGATTGACTTATGTGATTTAATTGTGTTAAAACTGTACTAAAAGTATAAAGATAATTTAAATTGTAGCACTTTAAAAATATAGCCTGTATATTACTAAGACATGTAATTGTTATAACATTTATTTATTTCACAGAAGTAGTCTATCCTCTTTTCTCTCCATGAGATACAGTATTTTAAAATAAATAATAAAGTATACCAAAAGACCCAGCAATAACTAATATCTGCTATTTCTTTTATTTATTTTTTAAATATCTGCTATTCTTAATTCTTTGGGGGAAGTGAACAAGCCCTCATGCCTTTTTGAGAGACAGTGTAACACATTTCTACTCATACCTTTTGGTGGTCAAGAGGTTGTCTTACCATGAAGAATTTGAGAGGCAGGCTGAGGGTACGTGGGGGGAAAGGAGAGAAAAATGAAACAAGATGGGACCAGGGAGGGAGACAAATCACAAGGGATTCTTAATCTCAGGAAACAAACTGAGGGTTGCTGGGGGTGGGGAAAGGAGAGGGTGGTTGGGTCACGGACATTGGGGAGGGCATGGGCTATGGTGAATGCTGTGAATTGTGTAAGACTGATGAATTACAGACCTGTACCCCTGAAACAAATAAAACATTATATGTTAAAGAAAGGAAGTTGTCTCACCATAATGAGTGTTCTGATGCACAAAGATATTTTAGAAACACAAATAAAATAACTACAAAAGTATAAAAACTATACTGAGTTGGTTATGAGCATTTTTGGTTATTTATTATCAACTGTTTATTTAATTAATTAAATAGATAGGTTAAATATATGACAACAAGGTGCCACTATTGGATATATCCACTGGACATATAAAAGCTTCCATGTTGTTTATTGATTTAGTCAACAACATATAAACTCTGTATTTCCAATCCAATTCAAAAATTTAAAAAAAAAATGGAGGCTATTTTGTCTTTGAAGACCTTTCATTTTAACTAGGGAACTAGGACATACATTTATAAAGGGAAAAATACACATTGATAAGGTGAATTTAACCTTCAGGACCTTCTGGCTCTTTTCTTCTTGCAGCATTTACGTCTTTACAATCAAGTCATGTTGGTTGGTTTACTGCGTCTGCAACTTTGGACATCTGCACTTGTCGCAGGGCACGATTTTTCTATGTGCTTGATACTGATGTCAGTATCATACCCTCCACTTTGCTTTTTTAAGATTATGAGCCTCCTGTGCGTTGGACATTTTCAGGAATAAAATTTCCAGGCCTCACATAAATCATCAAAAAATTCATTGGGATGTTTCAAAGTTTTACAAAACTGCTGAAACTCTCTTTAATACAAGTTAAAGCCAGTGGGCTTTTTTTTTTTTTTTTTTTTTTTTTTTGTGAAGGCAGCTGTTTCCTGACGTTGTTATGCAGTTACACAAGAATATAATTAGCATTTTTAATGTGTGTCTAAATTTCAATCCTATTCCAACTACTGATAGATCCATCATAACTATAACGTAAAAATGAAAACTGCTTTGCACAGTGTTTGTGAGCCATATGTAAACTGGGCACTCATATTTTGGACACTCAATGTCCATCATATTTTTAAACCCATGTGTAACTAAAAGATCTGAAAGGACTCTCGGGGTACAATGTTTAGCTTTCGTGAACAGCAGTGACAGCTGTCCACACTATGGACTAAGTGCTAAGTGCAATTTGGTAATCCTGGCGTCATCCAGCAATGAGGCAGCAATTTACAGCAAGTTAAGTCAAGATTTGATTTCTGCTAAAATTTAGAGCTTAAGATATAATTTAAAAATACTCAGAAATTCTCTAAATGTTAAAAAGTTCTCCTAAATTTTCTTAAGTATTTAACATCACAATCATTGGGCTCACATCCTAAAATAGTTCAATCTTAATAGTTCCTGTCTAATGAAAATATGATAAATTCTCAGTCAACAATATTATCAGAAAATGAAAATTGTATCAAGTAAGTTACATAAAACCATCATTTCAACACTTAATTTTAAGTGTTGGATAAAATTCTGGATAAAATTCTAATTACTAATTTTATCAACTGAATAGGATTTATTCTAAGATTTAAAATGGAAGATAACAGCATTTAAACATGTGAAAGAACATCATCTATCCCAACTCTATTCACCCAAAAGCATTTATGGAAAATATAAAAGTATCACATTATTATTATTATTATTGCCTTTGTATTCAATGCAAAATTTAATCAATCAATACACCACAAGGTCTTGATATCAAGCCCAATGTCGGAGCTCAGTGGGGAGTCTGCTGGAGATTTTCTCTCTCTCCCTCCCTCTCCTTCAGCTCCCCCCCCGCCCCCGCTTGTGCATGGATGTGTGTGCACACGTACTTTCCCCCTCTTGCTCAAGTAAATAAATAAATATTTTTAAAAATACAAAAAATAAAGATCGACTTAATATTAAGTGACATGGATTCCTCTAAATAGAAATATTGATGTCTCCTCCGGATTCTTGATAGCATACATAAAGTTTATAGTAGAACATAAGAGGTTCATAGGTAGGTGAAAGGTTAGAAATGATGTTTTCCTTCTGCCAGAGATAGAGAAAGCAGTCTTCTCTCAAATACACCAAACTGTCAGTGACATTGCAGTGAAAGCAATGAGCTCCTGGTGGAGGGTCAGATGGAGGACTCCAAGCAGCGGTGAGAACTCCGCTACACGGTTATGATGAATGAGAAGGGGAACTGTCCAAAGAGCAAAAGGAAAGATTCTGATTGTTCCAAGTGCAAAAGGTCAAATAAACAAGAAGTGGACTTTTGACAAAGTGAGGGATGTATAGGCCAGCCGGGAGAATTCGAGTTGTCAGAAAATGAAATCAGTTAAAAACGCCTTATTCAGGGGCGCCTGGGTGGCTCAGTGGGTTAAAGTATCTGCCTTCGGCTCAGGTCATGATCCCAGGGTCCAAGGATCGAGCCCTACATCGGGCTCTCTGCTCGGCAGGTAGCCTGCTCCCCCCCCCCCCCCCCCCCCCGCCTGCCTCTCTGCCTACTTGTGATCTCTGTCAACTAAATACATAAAATCTTTAAAAAAATTAAAATGCCTTATGAAGTCAAGTTATCACTCTTCGCAGATGATATGATACTATATGTGGAAAACCCAAAAGACTCCACTCCAAAACTGCTAAAACTTATACAGGAATTCAGTAAAGTGTCAGGATATAAAATCAATGCACAGAAATCAGTTGCATTTCTCTACACCAACAGCAAGACAGAAGAAAGAGAAATTAAGGAGTCAATCACATTTACAATTGCACCCAAAACCATAAGATACCTAGGAATAAACCTAACCAAAGAGGCACAGAATCTATACTCAGAAAACTATAAAGTACTCATGAAAGAAATTGAGGAAGACACAAAAAAAATGCCTTATTCCAAATCAGAAAATAATTTGCGTGACCATAAAATAACCAAGCTAGAGTAAATGAAAACTGTCTTCTTAAACAGGAACATAAAACTTTTTTTCTCAAGTGTTCTATGATGTAATCTCATCCTATTTTGAAGTTATTTTAGCTATTCTGCTATTATTTTTTAAAGATTTTATTTATTTATTTGAGAGAGAATGAGTGAGAGAGAGCATGAGAGAGGAGAAGTTCAGAGGGAGAAGCAGACCCCCAAGGAGCTAGAAGCCCGATGCGGGACTCAATCCTGGAAGTCCGGGATCATGACCTGAGCCGAAGGCAGTCGCTCAATCAACTGAGCCACCCAGGTGCCCCAGCTATTCTGCTATTCTATTCCAGAATCCCAAGAACTTAATTTTGCTACTTATATAAGTCCAAAGGAAAGTAAAGCTTCCTTTTTGGAAGGTTCCTACTACTGTTCTCAGAGCTACCTTTAAAACATCATTATGTGAGCATGTACTTGGGCCTAATACTATAGATTTCACCCAGTAATTACTAAAGAAATGACATGTGCTATAAATATATACTGTGATAAAGGTTAATAAATAACAAATGCATTATATTTCAATTGTAAATAGGTTAGAAATGTGTAATTTTCATGGCACTAAACATGATCCTCTGGTCTTTACTTGAACTATCTCAAACTTTAAATTATTTAAAAATTTATGATGATTTAGATATAGTGCATTTCAACGAGGGAAAATATCGGGTAGGCATTTGGCATACTATCAACCAGGATGTATTTGTTTTGCTCGATGGAGTTGTTTGGTAAACTTATCTTATATGTTTACTTTTTAGAGCCAAATAAAATCATGGTGGAAACCCTGGAAAATTTAATTGATCATGAAGATTCTTCAAGAAGAGAATAAAAGAAAGAAGAGGAAGATAAATAAGATGGTGACAGATAAGGAAAAGAGGAAGAAAAGAGCAAAAAAAGAGGCAAGAAAAAAATACTTTCCATGGCAGAAATGCTGCAATTTGAAGCTAAAATCTATTTTTTGCTTTCACAATTCCAATTTTTACTAACATGCTTAGTATGGAAAGAATTAACACGATGCCTTTTAATACATTTTCTAAGAGGACAAAACCCAAAATTAAGTTAACTAAAAGAAAACTATCCTGGTTCTGTCATACAAATGTGATCCTATTTTTTTTGTTGAATGAAAAAAAAAAATTGGGCTTTTCTGAGTAACTAATACAGTTTGATTAAGTCAAACCTGTCATGACTCGGAAAAAAGTAAGGTGACTCAGTATAGTTGAATGAATTTTTTCCAGGTACTCTGACTCTGATGAACAGAGAAAATAAGTTTTTATAGTTCTGAGCAAGATTAAATTTGACTAGAATAATTTTTAGTTAGGAAGCAATTCAGAAGCCCAGAACTATTCAAATGAGAACTGCCATAATTTCCTGTGACTACTTTAGCTCAAGTCATAGAGTGTTTCATTCTCAGACATCTCTCTCATATAACAACACTGCCAATGGCAAGCAAATATGGTAAATAGATCTGTTTTTCAAAGACACAGCATCATTCTTCAATAGAAATAAAATTATATAATAATAATTGGAAATTATTTTATCTTCAAAAATACATCAAAGCAAAGCCATTCTTATATACTCTGACATACCAATTCAAGGTAGAAAGATACACTAAATCACAGACATCTATGATTTAAGCAGGCATTTATCAGTTTCAGAAGACAACAGCCTGATCCACAGCAACAGCAAAAAGATAATTCAGCTATCATATTTTTGATCCACAGAGATGACATTTTGAAATATCAAAACATGTACAAGATCCTATTTGTATACCAAAAACCTAATAGGATCTGAAATGCATTGAATTAACAAGTTGTACTACAAGTAATGGTAAGAGGTTTTGTGAGATAGGAGGAATAGATGTTTTTTCTCTGGAGATAATTGACACTACCACCTAAATAGCAGGGTATAGACCAAGACTTCTAAGAGAGATAAGACTGCTCAAGGAAATGCTTTGGTAATCCTTAGTACTGAAAAAGCGAACTTTTCCCATATCAGCTAGAACTTTTTATCAATATATAGGCTTCATGTTAGGATAGTTATTTACATTTTGCTTATAAAAATAAGAAAGAAAAAATTGAAAGTTTTCCAGCAGAAATAATCAGTTTGTTCAATCAGACTTTATTATGATTTTGAAAGAATTTTCTCTTCCCTATTCCCAAGATTATCCCTGACCATTCTATCCCTCTTCATTGAAATAGGAATGAATTAAATAAATTTATGTATACAAGTGTCTTGTCAATAGAAGAAATAATAATGACATTGCAAAAATCATTCACAGGTCAATGTTTAATATATACTTCCAGAAAGCCTAGAATGTTAATTTTAAGTATTTGACAAAATGTGAGATATACCCAGGAATGGAATGGTATCTGGTGTTTTATTTGGAAGAGCTGGCATTAAGGAGAAACCAGAACAATTATTTATCTTTTGAGGTAGGAGGTTGGCCATACTAGGCTGGTCATGAAGGTACGTTGAAGGGTTGTTGGAGCATGTGGAAATCCTCTTCGATTGCTTATGTTTTCTCAGTGAATTAACAAGCAAAATAATCAGCTTATAGAAGGGGTGGAGAGGATGTCTCAGAGGTCTGCAGAGAGTGGGAAAAGTATCCACTTTTGGGAAGAGGGAAAACGAATTGGCTAGAGAAATGAAGGAGGAGTTTTTGGCTCCATTAAAGTTCCTGGGTCACGAATCTAAAATGAACCAAGACAGTCTGGTTGTGTGTTTCCCTCCAGCTATGCAGGTAAAAGGTAAGTGAGGAATTCAATGAGATTTACATTTTTGCCAGTTGAGGAGGGCAGATGAAGGGAAATGTAAACCAGAAGAGCATGTCTTTGAGGAAGTGATTATTAGGTTGGTCCAGGAAATTGAAGTCAGGAAGGAGCAAAGTGAAGGCTGAATGGGATTGTTAGAGAGTGAGTCTACGCATTAGAAATCCAAAAGGACTGGAAATATTGTTGGCGTCTGGGCACTGGATAGGATGGACAAGACAAATAGGAAATGACAGCTAAGAGCGGAATGCTTGATTTGAGATTATGGTAATGACTACTGGCAGAGGCAAAGATGGGATAAAATAACTAGAGCCAAAGAGTCAAGAAGCCAGGGTACTATAGTGTTGGATATATCATACTTGTAGATATCATAATCACAAAGACTTAAGGCTTCCAGGAATGATCCTGGTGAAACTGCCTAGGAGTGCAGATCTTTGTGTGTTGTTGGTATCTTTCCTTGTGTGGTCTCCACACAGGGACAGGATTACTAAACCAGGGACTGAAAGAGTTCTGCATGTTCTGGAAGACATTTCCCACCTCCCATCCCTTTTAATAATGTCAGTATTTATACCTTCTTTGTCACAGTTCCCCTAAAATCCATCAGGTCCGATCCCTTAAACATCCTATATTCCTAGTACTCGAATCCTTTAGCTCATTGAGATTTAGAGCATGATTTCTCCTCTCCCTCTCTCCAATTTATTTTAATTTTATGAAGCTCACACCATTAAGTCCAGCCATCTACCAACAATACTTATTTTGGTTATCCTAGGACCTTTCTGCCATTCTCTTCTTTGTCTTGAAATATAATTAATTGGCACTTGCTTGAAAACTCTCTCTCCCTCCCAAACCATACCTGCCATAATTCTTGCATTTCACTACCCATGTCAACTCAAGAAGAGGTAAAAGGACCAACAGACCCACAACCATGGAAAATACTGGAAAAGTAATCAGATATCAATACCCCTAAAAGACATTAAATTGCTAATGGCATTACGCTGATTTTCATTAAAAATCAAAACTAATAATTCCTAAGTTATTTAAACTGAGCCAGAACATAGAAAAACATAGAAAACTCTCCATCTTGTTCTACCAGGTAGCACATTCTTAAAACACAAACTGGATATTATTTAGCACACAAGAAAACTATTGTTCAATATTAGGAAGACAATTCATATGAATTATGAAGAGAAGTATAAAATTCTGAAACACCAGCAAATAAAATCCAGAACTATTCAAAAAAAAATCTATCATGAACAATACAAAGGTGGTTAAATATTAAGAATTATACAAATGTCATCCATCATGTTAATGAGAGGAATGTGAAAAAATAAACCATGTGATATTGATTGATGTTGAAAAAACATTTGATAACATTCAAAACCCATTTCAGATTTTTTAAATTGTTTAGCAAGCTTGGTAAAGAAAGAGTTGTCTTGATTTGATAAAGAGTATCCACCGGAAACCTTCAAGAAATGTCACACCTTATGGTGAAGTATTAGAAACATTACCACTAAGGTGAACTGTGAGATAAGGATATTTAAGAGTGACGAGTGATACCGAGTCATATATGGAACTATTGGATCACTATATTGTACACCTGAAACTAAAATAGAACTTTATGTTAGACACACAGGAATTAAAATTTTTAAAAATGTCTAAAAAGAGGGGCAAGTGATTAAAAGGAAGACACAAAATCGTCATTATTTAATAATAGTGTCTACAGAGATATCACAAAATAATCAATAAAAAATATTATTTTATTGAAACTGGTTGGAGTGTTCAGTAAAAGTCAGTGGTCAATGGAGAAAAAAACATAGTATACAAGATCAATAAAATATGATAGAAAATATATAATTCACCAAAGCAACAAAAACATATGAAAAAACTAGAAATCATCCTAAAACGTTTTCAAGCTTTCTGTCAAAATGTTGGGAAAGTGCCTCTGTTCTGGAACTTGCCTTAAGGGGAGGCACTTGAATTTAAAAATGCTTAACCAGGAGTGTCTGGCTGGATCAGTCGGTAGAACATGTGACTCTTGGTGTCAGGGTGGTGAGTTGGAGCCCCACGTTGGGTGCAGAGCTTATTCCAAATAAATGAATAAATAAATAAACCTCTCTCTTTATATATCTATATTTATAAATATATATATGTATGAACTGCTTATTCTAGTAGGATTTTTTTACCTGATTTTAGGTAATGAAGTATAGTGGCCAATCATGAGGACTCAAAACAGAAAAACTGGGTTCAAATCCCGGCTACACAATATACTAAGTAGGTTTGTTAATTTCACTCTTCTGAGCCTCGATTTTATGTTCTTAATAACAAAAATTGGATGATAATAATAACTCTCTCTACTGGACTGTTATTAAAATGAGATATGCCACATAAATGTATTAGTATGATGTATGTCACATGGCAGTAGTTCAATAACCCACTATCTTTTATCTAATGCATTATTATCACATCTTCCTCACCAGTCTCCCTACTCCTACCCTTGGCTCTCTATAATCTGTTCCCAATGCAGACTGACCCTGTTAAAAAGTATATTTGATGATAGTAATCTTTGGCTCAGAATCCTTAAATGACTTCCTTTGCATGTGAATAAAAGCAGCCCTTACAATGGACTAAAGACCTTTTTATTTGGTCCTTGTTCCTCTCTTCTCCTACTCCACTCCCATTTCTTTCCCAGGAGCCTTGAATTTGTGCTCTCCGTACTTGAAGCCCTCTACCCTAAGTTTGTTACCTACTTTGGTACCTCACTTCCAGCACCTCTTTGCTCAAATGTCTTTTTTTGTAGAGAACCTCCCTGACCACCCTGTCTAAAACTGAAAAGCAAACCAAATCCCAAACTCTCGCCCTAATACTCCCTCGTCCCATTTTCTTTTAAAATTAGTTTTTCATTATTACTAATAGGCATTATATATATTTATTTATTTAAAGATTTTATTTATTTAAGAGAGAGAGAGAGCACAAATGGGGGGAAAAGTAAGACAAGAAAACTCCCTGCTGAGCAGGGACCTGGCTGCAGGGAAACATCTCAGGACCCCTAAGATCATAGTCAAATCAGACCTTACCAGCCTGAGCCATCTAGGCACGCTGGTGCTATATTTGACATAAGTATCTATTATTTTCTTACCTACTAAAGTGTAATATACATAGGGACAGGGATCTTTACCTGTTTTCTTCTTTCCCCCTTTATCTAGAACAGTGCCTGGCATACAGTACACATTCAATAAATAGTTGTTGCACGACAATGATTGTTATTCCACCATTCCTATGAACTGGAGCTATTGAGTTTACTACCAAGTGTTAATATGGACTATTACATATTAAAAATGTGCATGTTTCAACAGCATATTTTTATGATGATTTTATCATTTTTTTCCCTTTAATTCTTGGTAGAGGAAAGCCACCTTGTAGATGTGATGGTCCAGGATTTTGTTACTATCTCAGGTATCTCTCTCTCAAATCTCAAATCTCTCCAACCTTAAATATCTCTTGATATCTACTTCTTTAAGATCCTATGCTTTAACAAGTTACAATGAAAAGAAGAAAAAAGGCCTACATTTCAGACGTATTTTCCATAAGTTACTTTGTGAAACAAAGGCCAAGACAAAAAAATCAGCCTCAGTGCCCAAACAGGCAAGCCAGTCCCATCTCAGGCAGCAACTTGGCCTGGTAAAGGGTTTCTCTCCATCACTGTAAATGTGAATCAGATTCTCAACACCTCTCATCAGTCAAGCCTTGGGGGCACAGCTATGATTTGGAAAAGCTCAGAAGAAGCTGTATAGGCCTTGCTCCAACAGAGGAGCCACTGTGGTGTTTAAATTGTGTGAGGAATGAATAAAAATGATGAAGAACTTCTTCAAGTTTTCACCAAACAATCTGTCAACTTCTGAGGGCATTACAAGATCCAGGAAAAACTGGCCCTTATGTTAAAGGTTATAAGCCCTTAACAGGTACTATTTTCTGGAGGAAGCCTGAACCAAAGTAGTTCCAACAGAGATTAGAGGATTTTAAGCATTGCGTGCATGTTACGTGCGTGTGAATATTTACAAAAAAAAAAAAAAAAAAAAAAATCAGCCAATAAATCAGTTTCCTTAACTCTTACTGGCATTGATTAAAACTTGGAGCCCAAATCTTTTAGTGGCATGAGACAATCAAAAGCAGTTTTTGGAGTGATGTGTAAATGATGCTTCAAAAATGGTCAAGATTGCAGTGTCATAAGGTAACAAAATCTACCTAACATGATTCTCCCAATATATAGCTGCAATGATAATCCTGATGGAATACATACACGAATTTCATTGAAATTATTATAAAATTTTACCTAATCCATATTCACATGTATTTTAATTGGATTTCCACACCCATTTTCCATTTACCTATATAAAACTTTTGGAAATTCAGTATTAACTGTGCTTCTACTAATGTTCACCCTTATAATACTGAACTAGATTCATTTAAAAGTTTTTTTTTAGGCTCTTACAATCCACTAACAATTCTATTTTAATTTGAATGTCTTTAAAGTAACCAAAATATTTTGAATTCCCTAGTGCTAGATGACTATAAATCTATAGTGATAGAGTTTTAGAGATAACTGTATGTTAGTAATCTCAGCAGTTGGGGTTTATTCCAATAAACTTCATGCTTCAAAACACTCACTAGTTCCATTCTATGCAAACAGTAATCCAAGTGGGAATATGGCGAGTCTCTTTGGCCGGAGATAATATGTCTGAGATGACTTCCTAAGGTTTGACTAATACATGCATGCCGTGGAAAGAATGCACTTCAGTTTACCCAGAATGTGATTGCAGGCAAATATTGGTGCTGGAATTCAGGTTTTGTTGAATCAGAGAATATCAGAAAAGATTTTGGAGAGAGCTGTGTTTATTGATTTCAGTAGCAGAACATTTTTTTAATGAAGCGATACCCGGAGTCTTAATTTAATAACCCAAGCCTCTTTTTAATTGAAGTTGGATGGGGGAAGGCAGAGGATAAAGACCATCCCACTAACCACCCCTCACCCTCTACCCCATGTGACAATGTGCTACCTTCGATGTAATTTTGGACTCAATAAAAGTTGCTTTGAAAATAGGTTCTCTTTTTAAAATTTATTTTTAATTTTATATTAAATTATTTCTTACCTAGAAGTAAGAACAGGTGGTCATGGCAGCTTAATGTCTTTATTTAAAAGCTGCAACAACAGAGAAGCCATGAACCCAGATAATTTCCCTAGGATCACATGGTTAATTTTTGAACTGGAATTTGAACTAGTGCTTTTCTCACCACATCAACCCTAAGAAAGAAAGAAAGAAAGAAAAAAAGCTTCCTGAAGCAAAGGTAGAAAAATCTCATTAGTAATAAAAAAACCCCACACATTTAAAAAAGAAGATATATGGGGCACCTGGGTGGCTCCATGGGTTAAGGCTCTGCCTTCAGCTCAGGTCATGATCTCAGGGTTCTGGGATCAAGCCCTGCATGGACTCTCTGCTCGGCGGGGATCCTGCTTCCCCCTGTCTCTCTACCTGTCTCTCTGTCTACTTGTGATCTCTCTCTCTGTCAAGTAAATAAATAAAATCTTTATAAAAAAAGAAAATGTCTTTTTTTTTCCTTTTAAATAGGTACTTTTGAAAAAAACACTACTACTTAAAACCTGTTAACAAACACTATTGGTTATCCTGTTGGAAAACACCACATCTTCCAAGATCTAAGCTAGTACTTCCCAATAAAACTTTCCTATGATATTCCTGCTCTGTCCAATATGATGGCTACTAGCCATATGCAGTTAATGAGCACTTGAACTGTGGCTTCTGTGACTGAGGAAGGAGATAATAATTTTAGCTAATATACATGTAAGGTAATGTAAATGTGACTAGGGGCTGTCAAGTCAGACAGCCCAGACCTTACCTCCTCTCTATGTCATCTCTTACCACACTCTCACCTATCACCTGTGGCTTATCCATAATAAAATTTCAGTTTTATGAATGGAACCATTCCCTTCTGAGTCATTCTGTTAGTATGACTTCCTAATTTCTCACTCTTCTTCTAGCCAACCTCCACTCACCTTTTGTGTTTTGATTAGATGATGCTTTCCTTTGACCCTTTTCTACCTTAATCCTGTTGAGATAACATCTACCTAATGTAAACAGCACTTAATCTTCCCTAGGGCAATTGTATTTTTGTTATCCTTTTCCTTCCTGGAGAATGTAAGAGTCTCTATGGAAAAAGCTGTGCCAGTAACAAGCACAAGACTTGTCACATGTATTTTGCACAAATGAGTAAAAGAATTAATAAATTACTGTTTAAATGTCTGCTTAAGGGGTGCCTGGGTGGCCCAGTCCTCAAGCCTCTGCCTTCTGCTCAGGTCATGGTCCCAGGGTCCTGGGATGGAGCCCTGCCTTGGGCTCCCTGCTCAGCGGGAGGCTTCTAATTAACATATATTTGTTTCAGGTCTGTGGTTCATCAGTTTTACACAATTCACAGCACTCACATAGCACATACCCTCCTCCCCAGGCCATCCCCCAGCCACCCCATCTCTCCCAAACCCCTCCCCTCCAGCAACCCTCAGTTTGTTTCCTGAGATAAAGAGTCTCTTTACAGTTTGTCTCCCTGTCTGGTTTCCTCTTGTTTCCTTTTTCCCTCTCTTCCCTATGATCCTCTGCCTTGTTTCTCAAATTCCACATTATCAGTGAGATCGTATAACTGTCTTTCTCTGATTGACTTATTTAGCTTAACATAATACCCTCTAAATAAAATTTTTAAAAAGAATAAAAAATAAATGTCTACTTAATTATATTAATCATATTTTTGAAAGTTGGGTAGGAAAAAAACATGAATGCAATGTTGAGAGATATTGTCAACTCTCAAGCAGAGTAACAGGCCAATTCCACACCTCAGTCGAACAGTAGTATGATGAGTTGATTATTAGTGGAATATTGCCTAGATATCCATTCTGATAGTCAGCTATGAAGTGATGAGGGTCGGGACTAGAGTCATTCAAGTGGTAGTGGAAAAAAAGATGTGAATTTGAAAGACACGTTGATAATTGGGTTGAATAGAATTGAAAAAAAAAATAGTCTTCAGAAACAATTTCAATGTGCCTTTCATAAGAAATACCTAGAATAGTGATTTCAAACAAAGATATTACATATGGGAGGTTAAAAAAAAAACTTTAAGTGAAATATGATGAAAATGATGATGTACAAAAAATTCAGAGGATCGCGAAGTGTGAAATGTCTAAGTGATAAAGTTGTATAAGCAGTTGGTAATATATAACCACTGAGAATGTAACTGGCAAATCAAGCTAAAAGTTGGGGATAGTAAAGACATATAATTATTTGTGGGTTTTTTTTTTTTTTTTATGGAAATGTGTAGGAAGAAGAAAATAAAGTGGTAACTAAGTATTTAAATGTATCCAAGTAAGGAGACAGAAGGAAGTGGAAATGCCAATACACTATTTAGAAATATTAAAAAAAAAAATCAAAAGATTAGTGTTTTAAAGAAGGGGCATAGTTGAAAGTACTGACTTACCCAGAGAAACTGAATTGGAAAAAAGGGAGAAAATGAAATTTGGATAGATAGAGTCTTAGTGAGTGACTTTTAAGACAGCTGTCATTCTAATGCCTTGTGCAAAGAATAAATATTGACATTCCGTACTTCTCAAGATGCCAGAGGTTTTTGTTACAGATATAAGACCATAAATCCAGAGGTTGGGCTTACTGTTGTCTACTGTATTTGGGACCAGATAAAATTTTTTGGTTTCTTTTGCTTTTGAGAGCTAGAAAGTGAAAGTCTAGTAAAAGTTTACCACTTAAAGCTTAATACAAATAATTTTACGGAAATATTTGTCATTATTTTTTTTCCAAAGCTTTGTGTCAAAGGGGACTATAATACACAGTGTCTATATGAATTTTTTGTAACAGGTTATTCTCTTAGCCCTGAGACCATGGAACCTGAAGCAGAGCTTTTCATGCTAATATTGTGTTAGGAAGTGCTTTCCCAGGGAAGTCACAGTGAGGGAAAAGGAAAGGAGGCGAGCAAAATTATGGAGGTGAATTACCAATCTTTCTACACTTTGTATCAAGCATAATTTCACCATCTTTAAGAGGTCGTATGAAGGAGGGAATCTCAGTCCATCTTGAAGCAAGGAAAGGAGAAATGATATCTCACAGTCCCATTTATATTGTCACAGGTTTGCTTCATGAGCGGTTCACATACCCCTCCTCCACTCAAATTCACACACTTCCAGGTTGTGCCCCCATGACATCTCCTGTCTCGGAAACAGTAAGAAAACCTCAAGGACAAAGGCAGAGTGTGCCATGAGAGCATCAAGCAATGCTGGTCCACTCGAAGCCGGTCGTTGAAATAATCCAAAACCTTAGAGAGAGAGAGATCTTAGATCCTACTAAGTGGTTCTTAGACATAAGAGGTATCAGACACAGTTCACCAGACCATCCACTTTATTTTTTCTTCCCTGACCCTAGCACTCAAGGGTGGCATGCATACAGCCTCTAATTTGAGTTCTATTTTTGTGATGGGGTAATTATAGACAGTGTGTGAACAAGTGTGTGAACAGAGATATTTTTAGAGAATACATATCCTGGGATAGTTCGAGTAGGAATAATGGCCTGACTTTCTTAACTCTGATATTAATAAGTGACGGTAGTTTTCATACCAGCTTCACTTCTGTACAGCTTAATCTTCGAGATCTTATACTCTTGAGATATATCATTTTTTAAAAAATGTTTTGATCAACATGCATTTTATTTTTTTTAAATTTTTTTTAAAGATTTTTATTTTTTTATTTGACAGAGAGAAATCACAAGTAGATGGAGAGGCAGGCAGAGAGAGAGAGAGAGGGAAGCAGGCTCCCTGCTGAGCAGAGAGCCCAATGCGGGACTTGATCCCAGGACCCTGAGGTCATGACCTGAGCTGAAGGCAGCGGCTTAACCCACTGAGCCACCCAGGTGCCCTCAACATGCATTTTATTAATGTGCAGTGGACTTTTGCCTTTTCCACCCAACAGAACTTCACGCTCTTCAAGGCTAAATTAAAGAGTCACCTTGACCCCAAGGATGGTATTGTACAGTTGAATCTTACTTTAGCTTAACTTCTTAAGTCCCTTTATGAGGGAGAATTGAGGACAGACGAAATGACCCATGAAAATAATTTAAATCACCCCCTAGAAAGAGTATTAACTTTATACATATTATAGAAACTGTATTGTATTGTTATTATATTATTATATAATTATTTGTTTGTTTATACAAACCTGTGTGAAATTTCCGAGGTCTTGGCCAGTCAGTGTTTTCTGTGTGGCTCTGAATCTCACAAAAGCCTTAAAATCAGTCACACATCTGTTCTTTCATTTTTGCCCTTGAGTTTCTGGCTTACTTGCATCTATTGTTTATGTAATAGAGTCAAGTGCGTGACTCAACTCCGCTGACCCAGACCTTCTCAAAAAGATTAACCATTTCTCCTTTGCACTTCGATATCATCTTCGTTATGCTATTGGCAGGTAGCTTTATCATATTTATCATGACTATTTGGTGAGATATGACAGGGAGCCATTTCCTACAGCCATCTCCCATTTGAACATAATTCTTTGCCTCCTTAGAGAGACACAGTGTTAGAATTAAAAATAGGAAAGATTAAAATATAATCTGATAGGAAAGTATCTGGAATAATAACATGAAAAAAAAAAACCAAACCCTAAACTGCAAAGTAAAGACCCCTTCCCTGACTTGCTCTTTGAGTTGCTTACGACTGTGTTCCTAGATGCCAAAGCTGGGAACTGAAGCTAGCAGAGGTCATGGTCCTAGAGGAGCTCTGTTTAGTAAATCTTGACTTGGCCTAGGAGCCGACCCCCTCCTAAGGCTTCTCTGCTGCATTTCCCTACAACTCTAACAGTCCTGTGCTTGGTTCTCTCCAGAGAACTCACTTGTTGAAAAGTGAGTTCCGTGAAAACAAGGACTATCTCTTTTATTTGTATCCCTGATGCCTTGCATAGCTTAGAGGATGATAGGTCCTCAATAAATGCTTAAAGATATAATGAAAAATCTTAAATTATGCTGTGTTTCCACATAAAATCTTCTCAGTCCTTACAATCCTCTCAAAGTATATTATGTTAAATAAATTTCATTAACTGACAATGAGGATAATTTGTGTTTATTTGGTATTTCTAATTGTTATATTATAAAACAAAATTGTGCTGAATTTAAGCTTAATTCCTAAGAAGCTTTTTAATTTATCATAAAAAACAAGTGAAGATGTGCCACTTAGATGATTCATTATATTGTTTATGCCCATACTAAGCAAGAAGAGGTAATTAAACCCCCTAGTGTGTTCACACAGAGGCTTGATAAATGTTTATTAATTATTATGGATGTGCTATAGATAACAAAAGACAATATATATTGGATCATTTAGAATCAGCTGGTGTCTAGTTTCAGAGTTGAATTTTTCTCATTGCATTGCTCTATTGCTTGAATATAGCTTTAACTTGAATAATTAAATTGAGGACTCTCTTAAGCAAAACTCTCTAGCGCAATCTTGAAAGAGAACATTGTTGAACAACAAGTTCCAGCACCAACTCTACACTGAATATTTTTAACAGTCTTAGGAAACCATTGGTTTGATAATAGCTACTCCTTGGACATCAGAATTTAATTAGGCAATCTCGTATTGGACACCAGATAAAGTAAATGGATAGTTAGCAACCTTAGATCACATGGCACGAAATAAATCATAATACAAGACTTCTTCCATTTACTTCCTTCTTTCTATAGTGCAATACTAAATTGGTTTGAGATAAATGGTTTCCATCATATGCCTCTGTTGAGGACAAAAACCAGAAAATGACACTATTAATATACTGAAGTTGCCTCATTATTCAGAAAGATTAGAATAAAGAACTGAGATAACAGGCCTGTAGATTGTTTTCCTAGCATATTAGAGGGCTTTGCTAATGACTACAAAGTTTGATTACTTATGTATATATCACAAAAAGTAAGCATGACAGTAGTGTTAAGTAATTAGGAATATGTTTCAATATTTTAAGATTTCTTACATACTTTCTTACATACTTTTTCTCTTGTAAGCTTATGAAGTAATTAATCTGATTGTATAGACTTTCCTAATAGATTAAAAGAGATAATATATAAGATTTTTTCAATGAAAATTTTAAGTCAGCCATTTATACTTATATGTATTATGGAGTAAATTATACATATGACTGTTCATGATTCTGGGTAATTATTTCAGGAAGAATCATTATATTTCCTTTTAAACAGCTGTAATATAGCTGATTAATGCTTTAGAAAAATCAGAGGAGCTCTAAAATAAGTGATCTAATGGGTGATGATGATATTTTTGTTTGCTATCATGTAAGTCAATGAGGTCATTTTCCTTCCTGTAGGCAGAACTCCAAATTAATATCCTTTTACAGATATGAATATCCCTAGCATGGACATAACAAATGGATAATGGAAACTAATTAATGCTGGGAAGCCAACACTATTTGAGATCTCATTTTTAAGAGTTGCTCATCTTTGAAATTCTCCTTCACAGGCAGAGTAGCTTAGAACATTCTTTTTTGAGTGTAATAAAATTTGAGTTTCCTAGGATAAAATTCTGTATAAGAGTAAGTCTCTTTCAATTTCATAGATGGGGAGAAAAAGTTAACAGTGCACAAATGTGGTAAATAACCATGAATAAATTAATACAAGTAAATTATTTTCCAGAAAGTTCTCAGTAGATTTTTAAAATCATTTAATCATATCCTCAGTTTTGTATTTATATCAGAGCTGTGCATTTTTGTTCATTTTAATTTTTGTTACTTGAATACATTTTTTGCTTAGCATGGTACAGGTAACAGATGCTGAAAGTCCTAAAAACACTAATGTTATTTTCAAGAAAAAGAAATGCAGAGAGTTTTTAAAAGCTATTTTGTCACTTCAAAAGTATTTGAGATATAAGTTCCAAGGGTAGAGGGGAAAGTGAATTATCTGGAAGAGGATTGATGACATTGCTATTTTCAAATGTGCTGAAGATTAACTGTACCTGAAGAGGTAAATCCAGATAGGTAAATGAGTCTAGGCAACCTGCTAAATAATTCTGATTATTTAGAATCACTGAGTGTGACATTAACAGATTGACAACACACCTTTCTCACCTCTACAAGAACTTGGATTGTTAAAACCAGTACTGTAACTAACAACAACAGCTTCAAGAAAACCCAAACTTACAACCTACAGATCAAACACCAAACAAGATAAATATTACCCTCACGGAAAGTCAACCTACCACACAACAAATGTCCTGGTGATCTTGCTGAGTCAAAACAAACAGTAATTACAAGGGCAGGCATGGAAACCAGCAGACAGGGTTATGTTTGATCACACATCAGGCTTTGCCTTTTTTTTTTCTTTCTGTCATAGGCAGGGCCATAATCATAGTGCCCCATTTAGATGCCACGTCTGGGTCAAAAGGCATATTCAGGGATCCAAATAAGCACTCTGAGTAGGAGAAAACTATTGACCTATGGACATCTTTAGTTGTATGTTGATTTTTATTCAACAATTTATTCTGATGTAAAGTAGATGATACATAGTTTGAAGCTCTAGAATAATTTTGCAGCAGGAATATGTCCTAATAGTGACATTATTCAAGTTAACATATTCCTGAACATTTTGGAAATGGCATGGTAAGTCAGTAAGTCAAACAGTGCAACGTAACAGATGAGGTTCAGACCCAGAAGTTTCTAACTTGAAGTCTCTTGCAACTGTGCTTTTCTCATTTTAAAACGTAAGAGCTAAAGTATTTTTTTAAGACTTTATTTATTTATTTGACAGAGAGAAATCAGAAGTAGGCAGAGAGCCAGGCAGAGAGAAAGGGGGAAGCAGGCTTCCGTTGAGTGGAGACCCCAATTGGGCTCGATCCCAAGACCCTGAGATCATGACCTGAGCCGAAGACAGAGGCTTAAACCACTGAGCCCCCCACGTGCCCCAGAGCGGAAGTATTTCTAAGAACCCTGCACACTTCCAGATTCAGTGCCTGTATACATTTTATGACATCAGATTTCAGACTTTAAAATATAGGAATACATTTACGTTCTTCGCATTGAAATATCCCAGAGATTATCATTAGGTATCATAGGTAGTGTTTCAGAGAATAGTCTCTTCAGTTTTAAGGATTCACTCGATAATTCTACACTCTCTGATCCAATTTAGTAACAGAGAAAGAGATACAGGGCACTGTGGTTAATTGTAGAAAATGATTGCCAATGACTATTTTCTGAGGTCTGGGAAGCCATCTGAAAGATCAAACAGTACACAAAACTAGGTACAGTGTATTGTAATTAAGCATCACAGCTAATGGCCCTCGAACAAAACTCTGCTGGCAGACACAGTGATTAGAGACACCTGCAGGTTAATAATTAGAAGCATCTGAGCACAGAAGCAATTAATATAGGAAAACTCTCCCAGGAGAGAAAAGGCTGAGTAATAAACAAAGTAAGATTCCTTCCAAACTCTCATTTTAAAAAGTCTGTGCTATTAAAATATCACCAAGTCCAAACTTTTTAAAGAATGCATTAAAATACTTATATGTAGTTGTTCTGTAGCATATGCTTTTATGTTTACTGGACTCATAAATGTTTTCATTCAGTATAATCAGCAAGGATTGTTTTTTCTGCATTTACCAAGCGAGTATGAAATAATTTGGAGGTATTAAGGATCAGGTATGGGGACTCGTAGGAACGATTTGCGAGGCAAAACAAAGACTTCTGATGCTGAATTTATATTTGAATTTCTAGAATTTTTAAGAAGGAAGACTCTAAAAACCCGATTCTTAAAAATAAAAACCATACTAACATGTCTAATGAACTATTTATAGGTAAAAATTAACTTAAGTTGTGAAACTCTTTGGTTTTCATAGAGAAACATTTGCCTCATTTCAGGACAGCATGCTTTTTTTTTTAATATTCAGTAACTACTTTTGGCTACCGAGTGAAATGTGTTCAGCTGGCATACATTCCTCTATTTTGTGCTGATCATCTTTTAATCTTTATTGTGTATATGTATAAGCATTCCTCATTTCAAAATTGTATCAGTTTTAGAGATTTTAAATACATAATGTTCAATTAGGTCCCACTGTTCATTTTCTGTTCCAAGCTGATTGCAAAAGTAGATGTTTTGAGGGTATATAGCAAAGGCTAATGTATTCCTAAGCAAAATGGAAAAATGATAAACCAGGAAAAAGAGAGACATTAAAGGACATTAAAGGACTGCTCTGGCCATGTGACCCAATCATTAAAAAACACTTCCAGGGGGAAAAAAATCTAACATTACAGAAATACGGATTCATGAATTATGTATAGTCATAAAGGCCCTTGGAAAACATGTAAAATTCAAGCCCTAAATCATTACTTTGAGAACTACTTCTATTATTTTTCTTTGTCTTAAAATGAGTAATTTGCAACAGAATCCCAATGCATGCATCTCCTATAGCAAAATGTACTTGGTCAAATACGAAAGATACCATATTCTAATTTATTTTTGCTTTCACTCTTTTTTAATACTATTATCTTTTGTTCAGAGGGACAGATGTTGAGCCGTTTTAGTACACAATGGTTCAGATTTAATTATAATCCAAGTTGACTATGAGCAAACATTATAGACAGCATAAAGGTGCTATAACATACTAGCTTTATTATCATTATATTGTCATTATTATTACATTACTGCTTCAGAATGTCTCTCTTTGTATGCAATTCATATCAGATTTGTTCTGTTACTATAGCTCCTGCTTCTTGATCACCCTTGTTAGCCTTGATCTTATAGACTTAAAATAACCTCAGGGGCCTTTATGGATACATTCTGTTTGCTAGGCTTATTCATTGCTATGCTGCCTTTTTTTTTTTTTTTTTTTTTTTTATGTTCCGTAAATCTGAATTTCCTTGTCCTCTTCTCTTTTTCAAGAAAGATGTGACACTTATGGGGATTGTTTAGGGATTGTCATCTGGTCTCTAGCACTTTGATACTCAAAGTGATGTCCCATGGGCCTCAGCTGGAAGCTTGCTAAAAATGTAGATTCTTACCCTCCAACCCAGACCTTTCTGAATCAGAGGTTTCACTTGAACAAGATCCCAGGAAATCCAAATGCACATTCAAGTTTTAAGAGCATTGTACTTGGCACCAATTGCATACTGGCTTACAAATGAAAATGTGATTTTTCTCCTCTTCCCTATACATTTCCTTTGACTATACTTTCAATTAAAAACAAAAAAAGAGTAATTTGGAAATGTCATGGAAATTCAGTAGAGGAATGGAAGTTTAGATAAAGTTACAACTAGAGAAATCACCTTGTGGATCTTTTTGCTGAATAAATCTTTGGGCTTAGTTCAGTTGAAATTTACATTCAAATTTCAAAATATATTAGATTTAAATTTAAGAATCTTATTTAATCATTCTCCTCTCACATGTTTATTGTTCTAGCTGAATACATTATTTGTTTTGCATTTTTGTTTAATTTTAGAAACCATGATATATTATCCCTCTTTGTAACACCCGGAAAGGAAAAGAGAGCATGAAATGAATCATAAAGAGATAAAAACAAACATTTACACCATTCATTTTCATATTATTAACATGCAGCTTAGAATTTTCCTTTCTCTCTCTCTCTCTCTCTTTTTTTTTCTTTCCTCTCTTTCTTTCTTTTTGGAAGCTTAGAATTTTCAGTCATTATGCTGCAGGATATCAAAGCCTTGGTTCCTTTTCAGCTTCTTTTCTATTTTCATAGTATCTGTGGGCATTTGAGTATGTGGAATTTTGTCCTAGACTACTTGTTCTCCAATTACAAAAGTTTCCTCTCTCTACTGAGTAAATGATAAAGGAAAATAGTGATAGGCGGCAAAATTTTACTTGGTAATTTTAGTTTATAATGTTTTAGTATTGGTCTCAGCTCAGACTTTTTATTTTTTATTTTAAAGATTTTTCCTTATTTATTTGAGAGAGAGAGAGCACATGAGAGAGGGGACAGTCAGAGGGAGAGGCAGATTCCCCACTGAGCAGGGAGCCTGATGCAGGACTCGATCCTGGGACTCCAGGATCACGACCTGAGCCAAAGGCAGTCTCTTAACCAACTGTTAGCTCAGACTTTCTTAATCAGTATTATAGTTTAGCAGTGATCTGGCTTATTGACTATAAAACAAATATCCGATTTTTGTATACTTAATTCCATGGGAAATGTTTAAAGAGAGCCTAAAATATTTTCCATTGGAAGCCAGTTACATACAATCGTTAGAATGAAAAGGATTAATTTTAGTGAAAGACATTTTGACTTTGCTTTGCTTTTGTATTATTTTGAATAATCACTGATAAAGCGGAATAATGGGTAAGTCTCCTTTGAGTCACTTTAAGTTTTTATTTCACTTCATTTAAGGCTAGCGGCTTAAGGAACTTTCCAAAACCCTAGTTGTTAAAAATGTTTGAATAAAATTACCATTAGCCAGAATTCAAAAGTTTCTTTTATTTACCTCTGTATCTACTTCTTTTCTTTTCCTTTTTTTTTTTTTTTTTTTTTGAGAGTGGGAGGGAGTTGGAGGAGATGGGAGTGGGGAAGAGGGAGAGGGAGAGAGACTCAGGTAGGCTTCAGAGTCCAACCCAGAACTCAATGTCACAACCCTGAGATCATGACCTGAGCCAAAATTAAGAGTCATGTGCTTAACAGACTGAGCTACCCAGGCAACCCTGTATCCATTTTTTATAAGGTTTCCTGAAGGTTTCCTAAAGGAAGTACTCAATGAGTCCTGGGGGCAAAACAGGCTGGACTGAACTGTGTCCCTTCAAGACTGATATAACAAGTCCTTAACCTCCAGCGTGACTATATTTGGAGTTTACGTTTTTAGGATGTAATGATGGTTAAATTAGGCCACGAGGGTGGAATCCTAATATGATAGAATTTGTGGTCTTAGATAAAGGGGAAGAACTCTCCCTTCAGACTTTGTCTCTCTCCACACACACACACACACACACACACACACACACACACACGCACACACAGGAAAGGCCATGTGAATACAGCAAGAAGGCACATGTTTTCAAGCCAGAGGACTGTTCTCACTAGAATCCAGCCATGCTGATATGCTAATCTCAGACTTCTAGCCTCAAGAAGTGTGAGAAAGGAAGTTTCTGTGGTTTAAGCCACCCAGTCGAGGGTATTTTGATATGACAGCCCTAATAGACTATGACTGATTTTGGTACTGAGAAATGTGGTTCTCCTGGAACAAAAACCTAAAAATGTAGAAGTGACTTTGGACCTGGGTAATAGGTGAGGCGGGAAACGTTCAAAGGAACACGCTAGAAATAGGAATGCTAAAGGTGATTCTGGTGAGATCTGAGGCAGAAATAAGGAACTCGTTACTAGAAACCAGAGGAAAAGTGACTTTTGCTATTAACTGACAAAGAATGTCCCTGAACTGTCTTCTGGTTTGTTGTGGAGGACAGAACATGCAAACATTGAAATGAGATCTTGAGTTGAGATTTCTAAGCCAAGTGTAGAAGGACCAGCTTGGTTCCTCCTGGCTCCTTATCATAAAATGTGAAAGGAGAAATGAGTTGAGAAGAAATTATTAAGCAAAAAGGAGCCTAAACAAAGATTTAAAAAATTTTCAGTCTATCCATATTGGGGAAAAAAGAGAAAGAGAGAAAGTATTTGTGAAGAAAACACCAAAAGAATGGCTGGACTATCACTTGCTAAAAAATTTATGGGATTATACAAGAAGAGATAGAAAAAACAAAACAAAACCCTCCTTGTTTTTTCTCTCTCGACTGCTTACTATTCCAGAACTTCTACATGGCCCTAGAGCACAGAATAGAAAATTAATTAGGCTTGGTCTCTGATCTAACAGCATAATATACTGAAAGAAAAATAAATTTGGCTGTGTATTATTTGCATATGATTCAGATTACCATTCTTTGAGCAGAACTAAAATATTCCTTTAAATTAACTTTAAACTGGTTTGTGCAGAAAAACTTGATTATCAGATTTCCTGTTCAGTGCTACTGCTATTAGAAGCTCTAACTTTCAAATACTAATAAAATGATACCATCTTACATTGTACCTTCTTATAAAGTATTTGTGAAACTTGGGAGTCTTGGAAAACATGGAAATATTCTGGTTTTTTTTTCACTTTTATGGCAAATGTAAAATATTTTCTTAGGATTTGGAAGTTTTTTCCCCTAAACTTGAATATCTTAAAAATGATAGTGTCTGGTAAAAATCCATTTATTAATATTTAGGTCATCAAATAACAACTCCAATTTATTGTTCTGGAAGAAAATGTCAGCAATTTCTAATTGCAATGAAATAGCCAGAATTTCATAAATTTTACTTCTTACATACAGTTATTCTGGTTAAGGTCTTATTCCCCTGAACACTGGGGCACTTATTTTTGCAGAGCTGAGAGTGAGGTAAAAAAATGCAGATGATCTTTACAAGCCAGAAAAGGCAAGGAATGGATCCACTACTAGAAGTTTTAGAAGAGATGCAACTTTACTGACACCCCAATTTTAGCACTTTAAAAACCCATTTTAAACCTCTAACCTCTGGAATGGACTAAATTTCCACCGTCTTAAACCACTAAGTTTGTAGTGATTTGTAAGAGCAGCAATAGGAAACTGATAGCACTCTCCATAGCAAGGAAAGGATTCTCACATTAAATTATTAAGCAATTAAGTCAGAAAGAGTGAATTCAGTTACATAGGTAGCATCTCAATCCACTGTTCCCATGGAGTCAGGTGATAAGTGTTCTTGTCCTACCTCTGTCATTGACTAACTGGGTAAGTTTAGGAAGTCATCTCACCTGTCTGGACCATGTGTCTGGACCATGATGTCTTTGCATCAACTATGAATCACTTAAACAAAATCATCATCTCTTAAATTTTCCTGACTAATTCCATACCTTTTCAAACCTTTTCCCTTCTTCTATTTAACTTTCCATGGACTTTAATTTTGGTTGTTGGAATTATGGTCAAATAAATTCATTAATACTATGTGTGAGTGTGTGTGTGTTTTTCAAAAAATAAAAAAAAAATCATTTCCTTCTATCCTCCAGACTTTGACATAAAATTCTGGGCTGTGGAGGAAATGGTTGCTTGAGAATCAAAGTAGGAGGACCCTTTTGGCTTTGAAAATCTGACCTCAGACAAAACCATGCCAACCCGACTTCTGGAACTTTTTATATAGTTTGAGAATTAATCAGGAATACCCTCAGGATTTCTTAAGAAAATTTCTGGGCAATAATGAATAATTAATCGAAGGAGAAAAAAAGTCAAGAAATCTGATGGTGGCTTGATCAGTTATTTCACCTAATAACTTGCAATTTGGCTTTGGAAGATTCTTAATGGTAAGATGAAGTGTGGACAGACAAACCCAGAGTTAATGGCTCTTGGAAGTCAAAGGCACTTTTTTTTTTTTTTTTTTTTTTTTATTGGTCTGAAAACAAACAACTAACTTCTACATAGACTGTTTAACCTAAAGCTTTTGTTTAACCTAATGGCACTTAAATTCCTTTTCTCAAATTCCCAGAGTGACTTATCTTCTCAGTCAATCAAATGTGGCTGGCCCACTAACATGCTCTCCTCTCTAACTTAGGGGTCTGAGGGAAATTGACATTCTTTAGCTTACTTCTGTTATGCTTCTGTTTGGTTCTTTCTCCATTCTATTTATTCAGCTAGTGCCATTCTCTGTTTCAAGGCCACCAGGGTCAATAACCAAATTAGAAGGAGACCAAAGCCTGGCCATTCTGGGTGGTAAACTTCAGAATACCCAGTGTGCCTGTGACAAATAAAAGGAATGAGGAGAGAAACTCTTTTGCTAGCGTTGGCCACTCTTATGCCAAATGAGCGAATTTTATGAGAAAGCTTTCAGGGCAAAGTACATTTTCTACAGTGTGTGCTACTGCTATTGTTTCAGTTCTCTCAGTTTCTGGAACTGACAGTATAAGATGACCAATGGAATTGAGAAGTGCCACAAATTTACAGAAAGCACATTGCTCAATTCATTCCATAATTCAGAGAACGTTTTTAAAAAATTGGAAATTCAAACAAAAAGTTTGTTTGCTGACTATACAAGGAGATTTTCTACTTCTAAAATGCTGAGTGTTCTCAGGAGTCTATATCGATTCCAGACACTACATAAAAAATAAAATAATTCCCATGGTTTACTAGTCATTCAATATACCCTTATTCCAGTTCTGAAATAATTAAAATATTTATGAAGCTTTTTTCCTTGCCCTAGAGCCCATGAACTTTGCCTTTAGAAGAGGCTTAAATATTGACTGATTATCCATTGTAATGTGACATTTATTAACCTATGTAATGTTTAATGTGCACTAAAAGTAATCTTGGTTTAACATTATTCTTCTGAGGAACAAAAAATTTTTGGATTTTTTTAAGTCAAGTAAGAGTTAATAGTACAAGATTTGTTTTACTTATAAAGGATATTTAAAACATCAAAATTCATACGAATTCTTTGTATGAACAAAGCAGAATATAACTTTTTTATTACAGTCTTGAAATTGTCAGCATCTAACAATATTTAGGACTTCTATGCTGCTATTGTTCACTTTGATATAATGAATGCAATTTTTTTTTTTTTTTTCTGCCCAGACACATTGGATGACTCTGGCCTATGTAAATATAGAATACTTAACAGATGCAATGGAAAGCAACAGAAGAAAGCAAACAGAAGTCTTAACAGTAAATGTATTTTGTAGAAGCAAAAATATATGAAATCCAAAGCCTTAGATCTACAAGTATGAATATTTTTAATGCAAACAAACTTGTTGCTAAAGATGCAACTAGTTCTAATTTAAAGCTTGGGGAAAATATATGAAAAAATTTCCTGATGCCATAGGATTTATTTCCTACCAAAACTTACACAGATTGTGGCCTTACTGATTTTAAATTTCAGAAATTCACAAACAGGTTACTATTATATTCTGTTCTTGGAATACAATCCATTATTTGAAAACATTATAAGAATTTAATTCATATATTTTTTTCTAATATGCAGAGTTTTTTAATTTCTAAAGACTAAAATGAAAATAGGTTTTAATCCACAAATATAACTGCAAAGAAACAAAAAGTTTTTTCCGAGTGTTAAGGTTATGAATAATTTGTAGTTTTCACTATATTTTCTGTATTTTCTCAGTGTTTTATGGATGTCTGAGTTGCTTTTATAATTAAAATTCTCAGGTTACTATCCAAACATCTTATTCGAGTCATATTTTAAGTGTTTTCAGTAAGAACACACTAGTTTCTGGTCTGAAAGATAAATCAGAAAAACAAAAAACAAAAGACACAGGAACACTTTAGTTACTAGGTAGAGTTCCTTGCTCAATTTATAAATACCATTTTTGGATTATATTTTTAAAATTTAAGAGATACTATCTTTGTAGAATATAAGAAAATCAAAAGTGGTTATTCTCTGTTGGTGACTCAATTAATATTTCAGTGACATTTATGACAAATCTCCAGGTGTCACAATTTTCCAAGTTTAGCTCTTTCATTGAAAAAAAGAACCGAAGAAAATTAAAAAAAAAAAAAAAATGATGAAGACTTACTGCTGAGTGCCAGCCCTGTCATTATTTCCGCCAGGTTTGCGTCCCTACAGCCATCTGCAGCCCTTCCCTGCTAATTACAGCCATGGTCAGCCCAATTTTGATAAAACCAAAGGCTTGTCTTTTTTAGATCTACCCTTGTCACAGTTAGCCAGACACTGACTTTCCAGGAAACAGGCTGGCTGCCATTCACAGTCATGAATCTCCGTATTAGGTAACAATCACAGACCTGTTCCTCAGCTCCCAATTTCCATGCAAAATGTGATTATTTCTTTATAGATCCCACCAATCATTTTCCCAAAGTGAGTTAGTGATTGCTTGAATTTTTAGCTAACTCAATGTTTTTCAAAGACTAAATCCTGGATTAAGTTAGGTGAAACTCCACAAAGTACAGAGGAATTAAAACTGAGACTAAAGTATAAATTCTCTAGAGATTTCAAAATAGCGGCTGAGGACCAAGGATGTAGAGAAAACAGTTTCTGAGAAGAGCTGATCATCACATGACGCAGAACCAAAACAGTCACTGAGTCATATATCATTTTCAACTCCCAAACTACCGAATAAGCCTAAAGCCTTCATTATTGTTTTTGGTCTTTAGGGGTATAAAGGCTACAAAGTCTGATGAAGTAAATCTGTTATTTAGAACCCTCTACATCTTCTGTTCTACTCTAGAAACATTCCCTGAGTTAATTTCACAATTACCATACTTAATCAAATAAAAACTAAATAACTAAATATACTTTATGACCCAATTTTATTTCTTTGTGGGTGGATGAGGGAGCAATTAGCAGAGTTCCTTTAATGTTTCCTCATTTAAAAGCCAAAAGAAATTTCTCTCTTATACTAGATCTCTAAAAGAGGAAGAGAAAAGGAAATAAAAGAAAAAGAAAGAAAAAAGAAAGGAAGAAAGAAAGAAAAAAAGAGAGAAATGGAGAGAAAGAAATGGAGAGAAAGAGAAAGAGAAGAAAGACATCAACCATTGGAAAAGGCAGGTAATTGGAGGACATGACAAGATGTACAGGAGGGAAGCTGGGTTATAATTAACTAAATAATTTTTTGACTCAGTGTGTGGACATTCAAATCTTGTATACCTATGTCATTTTGCCTTATCTTTGAGAAAACTGACATTTTGCAAAACTAAGCAAGATTCATTTTCGGTTTACAGAGTATTTGCTATTTAACCTGTATTTCTCTTCATGTAGGGATATAAAGAGAGATTATAGTTAATTTAATATAAAAAGTTATGCTGATTTGTTGGGATATTTAATTTACTAAATTAATATTGATTGAATGTCAGATACTGTCCTAGACCCTAGGTAAAAAAGATGAATGAAACATGCTCTCTAGGAGTCATAGCCCAGCGAGAAACTGGGGTTTAATTCAGAGAGATCCCATCCCGCATTTACACCAGAGATAATCTCCAAAGTCAAGCTCATACACAACATGGGAACTTGGGCTTTCTAGAAAACAGGAAGATCACCTGAACACAGGTTTCTAAATAGCAGTCTTCATTGGCTGTAGGAGAATCATTTGGAAAACATTAAAAAAAAAAAAACAAAACCTAAGGTCCATATCATGTCTATTGCATCAGACTATTGAGGTAGGTTAAGAACTCATAATTTTAAAAATGTCCCCAGATAAATTTTTTTTTTTTAAGTAGAGGCCAAGATGGGAGAGGGGGAGTAGGGCCAGAACTCCCAACCCCAATATCAAGACCTGACCTAAGGTCAAGAATCAGAACTGACTGAGCCACTCAGGCTCAGGCTAAAATGCCCTTTATTCATTCTGATGAAAGTCAAGTTCATGAATGACTGCAAGATTCAAAATCTTCTTTTGAGGGGCATACATCCAAAGAAGTCCATCGTTTGTGGCATAAGACCATATAGCTATTATTTATACTGTTTTCACATCGTGGTTTTACATCTAATTACTGAATTCGAAAACGATTCCAATTATTCTCTCAAGCACTAAAGAAAAGAAATACGTGTTAGCACAATACAAATTATTCCTCTGACAGAGGCTTTTGGAATCCGTGGTACTCTACATTGCAAAATTAGGGCATGTTTTTAGATCTTCATAGCATAATATGATAGATAAGGATGATGTTTAGTCTTTTTTGTTTGTCTATTTCTTTACTGTGTCTTGTCATGTATCCAACAGGGAGTTTTATCCCTTGTCTCCTATCATCTTTTATACCTCAGAGACAAGTTTCTGTATAAACAAGGATGGGAAAGTGGTGTTTGCAATTCGTTTGGTGATATTATCTACTTGAACTCCTGCTCACTTTTTTTTTTTAAATTTTTATTTATTTATTTATTTGACAGACAGAGATCACAAGCAGGCAGAGAGGCAGGCAGAGAGAGAGAGAAGGAAGCAGGCTCCCCACGGAGCGGAGAGCCCAATGTGGGGCTCGATCCCAGGACCCTGAGATCATGACCTGAGCCAAAGGCAGAGGCTTTATAACCCACTGAGCCACCCAGGCGCCCCACTCCTGCTCACTTTTAACCCGCACAAATTCCCTGCATTTGTTCAGTTCGGAAGAATTTCAATCAAAAACATCATTAAATTTACCACTGTGTCTATTAAAAATTAGTATCTTCTTTCCTTCATTATTATATTCATTAGCCCTTGTCATGGCCGTCAGTAACACCCTTAACAAAATCTTTTTCCTTGCTAAATATATTTGTATGGATGTTATCTTTGATAATGTCTTTTAACAAGCATGTCTCTAAAACACTCCAAAAATATTGTAAACAAACAGAATTTTTTTTGTAGATAACAGCTTATAGGTATATTTTAGGAACATACCCCCTCCCCAATCTTTCTGCACTAGAAGGCTAAAATCACTCCCCCACTTGTTTATGGAAATATTGCAAAAGCCAAGTATCTGTTCGACTCACAGCATTGCCAAAGCTGCAGAAACTTGCAGATTGTAGAAAAAAACAAACTTTCCCGGGGAATTTGTGGGGGGGCGGGCAGTCATCATACGACATTTCTCCAGTCTGGGGATCAGGGAAGTAATATTTAATACATGTGGGTTAAAGTTCCTCCTAGGTGTGCCCTAATTCAACTTAGGAAGTTGAATAGGTTATGTGGTATTTGAGCGATTGAAAACAAGTCTTTGAGAGTTTAATAAATCAATTAGCAGAAAATATTAAGTGTGTCATAATTACTTGGGATTGGACATGAAGACGGCGTGGGAAGAACAGAATTAAGATTGTTAGGAACACTTCTAATTTAGAATGAACCCAACGGAAACCAATCCATCGACCTTCCATTGCACTTCTATCCTCCTAGCATATCGTCAGAGGCATAAACAGCCCTAGCAAGGGGCAAATTCCATTACGAAGTGACTCTTTTTTCAATATGAATGAAGGTGATATGTTATTTTTAAGGACTCTTCTCGCTCTGATACTCTCAGTTTCAATAGTAAAATAAATTATATTTTAAAAAGTGGTCAATATCTACTAGTCACAAAAAATATTTGCCGAATGCTATAAACATCCATTTGGTGCCCCCCTGCCTCCCCAAAAAAAGTACTTTAAGTTCCTAACAACTGTGTGTGCAGATCTACATGCTTACTAGCATGGAGGCAGTATATGGAATGTTATCCTTAACTGGGTTTGAATCCTAACTCTATTGCCTGTGTCACTATCAACACGGTGCACGAGCTCTCGGAGCTTCAGTTTCTTCATCTACATAAACAGCATAATGATTTCTATTTCTTAGGGTTTGCAGAGGATTAAATGAGTAATGTAAATGTAAATGTAAATGTAAAGCACTGAGGAAGGAGAAAAAAAAAAGTGTGCCCAGAATGAGTGTTTACTGAGTGTTATTATCTCTTGGGCTTCTTTTTTCATGCATACCTATCTCTTCTCTCTCTTTTTTTAAAAATTTTTTAAAGACTTTATTTATTTATTTGAGAGAGAGACAGTGAGAGAGCATGAGCGAGGAGAAGGTCAGAGGGAGAAGCAGACTCCCCATGGAGCTGGGAGCCCGATGTGGGACTCGATCCCGGGACTCCAGGATCATGACCTGAGCTGAAGGCAGTCGTCCAACCAACTGAGCCACCCAGGCGCCCATATCTCTTCTCTCTTGAACTAAAATGCTCTGGTTAGAATTTAAAGTTTTCACATAGTCCTACATTATAAGACTAGAGATAATTATTCCTAATATTCTTTAGTGATACACTTAACAGAAGAAATGCACATTAGCACAATGCATGCTATTCATTTGAGAAATGTGAATTTAGTTCCCACTACGTTATGTTGCAAAAGCAGAGAGTGATTTTATATGTTTTGTGCATGTAATGTGGCATTTAAAGACTATCTAAATATTTCCTTTTTATTCCCATATTGTTACCATTGTTAATCCATTTATTGTAAAACATAATATGGTTCCTGTGATTTCTTACTGAGTTATTTGGCTGAGAGGCAGGCAGAGAGAGAGGAGGAAGCAGGCTCCCCGCTGAGCAGAGAGCCCGATGTGGGGCTCCATCCCAGGACCCTGAGACCATGTCCTGAGACAAAGGCGGAAGCTTAACCCACTGAGCCACCCAGGCACCCCTTGCTGAGATTTTTAGATTCACTTTATTTAGTGATTTTTAAAAAGGTCAATTTATTTATTTGAGAGAGAGAGAGCGCATGCAAGATGGAGAGGGGTAGAGCGAGAGGGAGGAAGAATTTCAAGTCGACTCCCCACTGACCATGGAGCCCAAGGACATGGGGCTCTATTTCATGACCCTGAGATCATTACCTGAGTCAAAATCAAGAGTCGGATGCTTAACCGACTGAGCCATCCAGTGCAATATGCCCTAATTTATAAATTGAAAGTTGTCATTTATTGTCTTGACTTGCTTTGTCTAAGTTTTAACAAACTGATCAATGTAACAAATGTGTCCTTGGGGGAGAGAGCTCCGACTCCAAAAAGACAATCTGTGGTCAATTCTTGTTCATCAAAGAGCAATGAATCAAGACGAGCGTGTTATAAAAGAAGAAAGTGGAAGATGAGAGGAAGAGAAAAGCTTATTTAGAAGAGCATACTCTTTGCGGGGACAGAATATAAATTTGTAATCTTAAACCCAAGAACTGCAGATGGTTAGGGGCAGCAAACATTAATAAATTAGGGCGGCTGCCAAAAAGAATCTGTGCTGAATGAGAAAAATAGTTGTAATTTACAAAACCAAAATGTAGATTTCTTTTGCTCTATCTGAAATAGGGTTAGATCTACCTTTATGCCCTCTGTCTACGAAAATGTATACTGTTATATGCATAGAATACTCCTAAAATAGGGATGAATGCATATTGCCTGATAATTTATACTGAAAAAAAAAATCAGTTTGTATGGGGGTGGGGTAGGAAGGGGATGATACTGTCAAGCCCCTAATGCCATGAGAAAGCACACACTTTTGGGCGGTAAGAGGGAGGGCAGAGTTGTGTCAAGGGAGTCCCGGGTATGAAATACATACCTGATACTTTTATCATTTGCTTCAGGTATTACTGGCATCCCCCGTATCATGTCTAAAGCTCCATGGAGAAAGCACCTGCCCTTTCCCTTTCTCATGTAGTGAGTTAAATTTTCCCCCCATATGTAAGTTTTCAAGGACAGACTCAGCAAATGTTTTTCCCTAAATAAACATTTCTTTAATTTTTAGAATTCCTTTCTAATTTGAAGCAATTTACAAGACCAAGGCTGCTAAAGCACTCCTTTGGAAACTGATGCTAACATTTGCTATTAAAAGAAACCGAAGCAGCACTCAAGCTCATCCCGGATACCTTTCTGTCCCAGAGAACGAACAGCATTAAACAAAATGCATTCCCCCCAAACTGGAGCTCCAAGGACTGTGACCTTTTAAAACGTCAATTTCTATGGGCTAAGTTTTGCTTCAATCCAAACTCAGATGAACACAAACCAATAAAGCAACAGAGGCAACATCAACGCGTAACATTCTACGATGCACATAAGCCTCTTATAAAATGGTCTTATCTGGAAGATGATCCCTGAGCCTGTCTGCCTCAATAGGACTCCCACCCACCAGACTGGGACTGCTATCTGTCTAATGTAGAAAAGCCCGATTAACCTATATTTCTTACTAAAGTAAGAAATGGATGCCTTATGACAGACCAAATGACAAGTTTTTCACTGAACAAGATTTCCCTGGAGAGCAAAGGTCGAGCTGATAGTCCATTATATGCCATTTCCTCCTGTCTTACAAAATAACAGTAATTTAGGCTAGTGTTAATACTCTTCAACATATAAACACTTAATAAATGTCTGTTGAATTGAACCAATGCCCTCCTCTTCTCCTTGCTTAAAAATAAGTGGTGGTCATGCTTTTCAGTTAAAATGTAGCTACTATCTTGTTGTGAGACAGTACATTATATATTCCAAGTCACTTAGTGACTTTAGCCTGGTAAGTCACTAGAAATGGCTGAACAATTAACAGATAGTTCATTAAATGAGTAAGATCGGGCCCTTGAGAAAATCCCAGGGCACTGGGAAGTAGCAGTTGAGATGTGCAGGTGTGTCTACTTATAGCTAGTGTGGATTATGAAAATTATCCTACTTTTCTCTTATTCAGCCTGATTACATATAAACAATTGCTCTCATTTTTCATTTGTTTTTTTATTTGCCAAAAATAAAATGAAATACTAAAATAAAATAACTGCTAGATCTATGGCAGATAAGATTTATGGAACAAATGTTGATTTAAGACTTAAACCCTAAGATGCTATTTGAGAATTAAATGTACAGAAGATACAGAGACAAAATGTTTAGCATGGCTAACTAACAGAGATGGTCATCAATAGTTCTCTAAACTTGGGGTCTTGGGTAGTTCTAAATTTATCATTATTAGCTCCCAAATGGATTGACTTTGTTTTAAGGGAAATTAATAAAACTAACTTTTTGGAGTATAATTAAAGTTTGGGAGCAATAATATCTTAAAATAATAATTACATTTCAAATTCTAAATGTGCAGTAAAAATATGTACAAAATAATATTTAAACAGTTGGCCTACCTTTTATGGCAAAGGCTTTATGTGATTGATAAATGAATCATGGCAAATATAAGTAGTGTTCTTCCAAATAGCTTGTTTTATCTTCAAAATACGAAGTTGAATGACTTTTTTGCACAGCTAACCTACATGCATTCCTTCTTGTCTTTCTTTCTTTCCTCCCGTCTTTTAAAAGCAGTTGAATTTACTTACCCATATGGAGTGGTAAAAATACATAGAATATTTTTTACCACTTTGAATCTGGAAATTCTTTGAAAAACTCATGGACTTCTCTTTCTTTGATCAAATTAAATGGAGTGAAACATGCACCCTCAAGACGGTTTTAGATAGGAAAAGATCAAATAAAAGCAATTACACTGTAATTTGGCTGGTAAGGCTTAAAATAAGGAGCCTATTGAGAAGCTCTTTCATACTTCAGCTCCTGCATAAGTAGCCCGATTTTTATGTTTAAATTAATATAATCATACTGAAGTACCTACTAAAATACACGGCAACTATAATTGATCCTAAAATTCTACCTGCAGGAATAAAATGCCTCTTAATTCAAAATGTAATACAGCATTTAAATAAAAAGTGAATTAGATCAGCTCTGCTTGAAATAATTTAGGTGGTATAGCAGGGTAGTCCTTAGATTTTAAAATTGCATTCAATGTCTGTAAACAAAAGTTTGTCTCTCCACCATAGATCAGGCTAATCAATATTAGTCACAAAAATATCAGTCACCCTATTTGATAATCTGGAATAATATGACAAGTTCATTGTAATAAATCTGGGTATTATCCTAGTAATCTGATCTATACTCTTAAAAAACTTAGACTATGGTAGGACAGAGAAGATTGACTCTGTATTTATGTGCCGGAGAACATGTATTCTGCCCTGGTGTAAGCATTGCTACTCAAAGAGTGATCTGTGGACCAATGATTGTCCACAAACGGCTTGTTACCAGTTCACAGTGTGCTAGGCACAAAGCTGGAGAGTAAGCATTGATAGCAATTGAATAATTATTTGCTGCTACTGATTCTAATAATAATTTAAGAACCGGGGGATTCCTGGCTGGCTCAGTTTGTAGAGCATGCAACTCTTGATCTCGGGTCGGGAATTCGAAGCCCACATTGGGTGTAGAGATTACTTGAAAAAAAAAATAAATAAAGTGTCAAATATTTATGGATATCTGCATCTGCAACAGATCACAAAACATTTATTTAGGAATTAATAGCTTTAATTTCCATGGCTTTGACCTTCTATTTTTCTAGTAATTCATTTTGATTGTATTATGCAAACTATTGGGCCAAAACAGAATACAAAAACAAAACAAAAACAAATTCTCAAAAAATGGGGTAGATGATATGCTTGCCTATATTTTTGGATATGTTAAAAAAATGAAAAGAAAAAGCACAGGGTAGAACTAGAATAATCTCTAGGGAAAATAAACTTCATACTTGACATTTTTAATGACAGCTCAATTGCTCAATAATTTAAATTCTGATTTTCTGCCATTCTAACAGTGCTTTCAGTTTAGCTGTGCTAAATCTATTAGTTAGACAAGTATCATATTGTGCATTATTAAAACTTGTCTTGACCTTCAAAAAACTGAAAACTAGTTCCACATTGTGTCATTTGCCATTTCTGGTTATTTTAGTACAAGTCTATTCTTAGGTCGTTTTTACAACACGGATATAAAACAGCATTTCAGAAGTTTAATCATTATAAAGATTGATTTTAGTTGTTTACATTCCCATATATATATACAATGTTTGATTATCTATTTAGCTAATTGTTAGGCAAGAAAACTTTTTTTTTTTGCTGCAGATATCAAAGTTAAACACAAATTACTATCAAGGGCTAGATAAACTGCTTTTTCTTTATGTATGGCAAATTGCTGCTCAAATGTGGAGACCTCCACACACCCACACACATACGGTGACACAATTTTTTGATGAATGTCAAAATAAAGGCACACGCTGGGAGTAGGAAATGCTATGATGTCAACTTGAGTTTCTGGCAATTCTACCTTAGAGACATAATGGATGAGAAAAAATGGAACATGGGATATGAAATACAGAGACTAAGAGATTCTTGTGATTAGTTCTGTGATGTCTGCGGAATAATTTTCCTATTCATCAAGATAAAGTGAAGGAAGTTTGGTACCTTAACTGATATTCCAGAACAAAATGATTGAAGTGAGAAATTATTCAATCTACTTTCTTTCATACAGTGAGGAATTTTTTACTGAAAATATAAATCAAGGAAAAGAGTCTCAATATTATAAAAAAAAATCAGATTTGTAAACAGAAGAAACTGCAGACATGTAGCCATCTAATAAAACATACTGTGAATGACAGTGTTCCCATATATATCTTAAACATTTATCATTTCTAAAATCCATGACCCAGATCCTATTAAAAAAGTGAGCCCATTCTAGAGGAGGATTTTGTTCAACTCACTAGAATGACATGTAGAGGATTACTACACCAGAGAACTACATTAGGCCCCTGGGAAATGTGCCCCCACCTGGAAACATTATTCTTTTGTACTAGAAACATTGACCTTTCACGACAGTAGAATTCCTTAATACTCATCAGGATTCTTTTCATATAAAGAACAAAAGTCTTGTTAAACACCAAGAAAAGGCACGGAGTAAAAGGTAATTTAACTATATTTCTTCAAGTATAGATTTAGATGTGCTGTAAAGTTTAGTGTTTTTCTTGCTTGGAACATTGCTTGGTGGAGGTGATTATTTATTTTTTTTTTCTTTTTTTTTTAAGATTTTTTTTTTTTAAGATTTTATTTATTTATTTGACAGAGAGAAATCACAAGTAGATGGAGAGGCAGGCAGAGAGAGAGGGAAGCAGGCTCTCTGCT